>NC_090751.1:62212992-62218672 GCF_036898095.1 Palaemon carinicauda
TGAAACTAAAAAAAAAAATAAAAAATATCTTTGTGAACTTATGAGCTAAAAAATTTAAAAAATTTACAATTCATATTTTTATTTCTTTTTTTTAATATTGTTAATAGTTTTTGCTTCAAAGTCTATCCTTTTAAGCACTTGATCTCTTTTGCATTTTACCGCCTCTATTCAGAACATTCCGAAGTTTACACTCGTGCCGACAGAAAGTCTGTACAATATTATTTTACTGTATTTTCCTGGTAACCAAGTTTTATCTATTCTATATCATTCAGAGACCCTCTAATGGAAATAGCTTCTTTCGTCAAATACTTTCATAGCAAAACTTTCATAGCAAAAATATATTTAGTAAGCACAGGTCAGGTTGACATTTTACACAAATGCAAGACGTGGTGAAAGTGTGTGTATATCGACATGACCAACATAGCTATACAAATCAGGGCTATTCATACTAGGTTACTTAGCTGACAGACTAAAGTCTCCTACCATCAACAAACCGAAATGGCCAGCGTAGAGAGGAAATGGCCAAATCCCAGACATGAATAATAATATGTCTGAGGTCTATGTCCTACAATGGACAAGAAATGGCTACATTTGTTGTTTGTTGCTGTTATATTTAATATATATATATATATATATATATATATATATATATATTTAATAAATATATATATACATATATATATATATATATATATATATATATATATGTATATATGTATATATATACACACACACACATATATATATATATATATATATATATATATATATATAATGTATGTATATATATACATATATATATATATATATATATATATATATATACATATATATATAGGTGTGTGTGTTTGTGTGTGACCGCGTTGGTATGAGTAATAACTATATGCATAAACAATTTTTTTCAATTAAGAACATAAATGATATGGTCAACGACAACATCTATAGTAATATTGATATCAACAACACATTCATGCAAGACAAGAAAATATACGTGTTTTTATCTTCGACTAATTCTCCCCTCAGAGCTTCACACAAACAAACATACAAACACATACACACACAAATGTCCACATAAGTAAACAACACGCGCAAATAGTTGCAATTAACTTTTAAGTAACTGACGTGATAACAAAACTTTCCCTGTACTAGAAACTAGAAAGGCGAAGTATTCCCTCTCTTTCTCTCTCTTGGGTAACTCCTCCACTCTCCCATTTCCCCTCACAGTCTGCTCTTAATAACTGATTGACTGCCGTCTCAACGTCGATTTAATGAACACCCGAACTGAAACAAAGGCGAAAGTGTCTTTCGTATTCTACATAAGAACCCGACAATAAAGACTTTGCGCTTGCTGTTCTGGAAAAGTTAAATGAAAAATAAGGATCTAAAAATACAGAAAAATAATAAATACGGGCAACTAGGCAGGCAAAAGAGGATAACGGAATGGGGTATGTGCATTAATTAGAAAACAAGAAATATACGGACAATATGAACAGATCAGCGATATATACGGGCATTGAAAAAACGGATAAATATTGGCATTAGGAAAGAAAAGTGATAAATGGTAACATTACGAAATAGATTGGGATAAATATAAGCATTTAGAAAGAGAAGGGGATACCTATAACAATAAGAAAAATAAAAGGATAAATAAGGACAATAGGAAAGAAAATGAGATAAATACGGGTATTCAAAAATTGATTAGGATAAATACGGTTATTAGGAGAGCGAACACAGGATTGTTCCAGTATTAAAAAGGGGGAAAAAGGGATATGAACCGTCATCTGGAAAGAAAATTGATTAAATGCAGGTAATGGAAAACAGAAAGGGATAACTACAGACATTAGGAAAGAGAGAAAGGAATAAATAGAGTATTAAGAAAAACACAAAAATGGATTTAACAGTAAATCTTAGGCCATCGACCAGGCACTGTGTGGCATTCAGCATCGTGATTCACATTTGAATTGTAAAAAATTTGAAAATATTTAAAAACTACACACTCATAACTGCATAACATTCACATATTGAAAAATATATATTAATTGAAGAGAAAAATGAATCGAATTCCATCAAATTGATATCAATTCTATGTGGATACCCAACAAATGAATCTACATCATCATCATCTCGAAAGACATCAGAGACGGATTTAACATGAAGGTAGTTATGGTATCAGGACTAGGAAAAGATGAATAATAAGGGAATAGGATAGAGGGAAGAGGATAGGAAAATATAGAAAAAATTATATGAGGATTGGAAGATGAGAAATAAGGATATTAGAAAAATAAAATAAAATGGATTTAGTGATTGCAGGAAAAACAGGAAGGGCCTCGGTTAGATTTCACCAGTCGTCTCTTGCTTGAGCTTTTGAATCAATACTTCTCCATTCATCATCTATTTTACGCCTCATAGTCCAAAGCCAAGTAGACCTGGTCTTCACTTTTCTAGTGGGTTGTGGAGCCTAATGAAAAGTTTGGTAAAATAATCTCTCTTGGGGAGTGCGAAGAGCATGCCCAACCATCTCCACTTACCCCTCACCATGATCTCATCCACATATGATACTCGAGGAATCTCTCTTATAGTTTCGTTTCAAATCCTGTCCAGGCATTCAACTCCCAATATTCTTCTGAGGGCTTATCCCTCAAATCTAAAAAATCTGTTGGATATTGTTTCATTGTCATACCACGAATCATGTTCATAGAGTAACACCAATCTCACTACACTGATATATAAGCCTGATTTTTACATGAAAGATTAAAAAAAATAATCAGAAATGGTTAGGTTAAGTAAAATTTTGGAAATCAATTCAGACGATTTGATTTCCAAATTTTACTCAATCTAGACACTGTCTGATTTGCTTTTTTCAATCTTTCTTTAAACTCCAATTCTAAAGACCTTGCATTAGAGATCCTAGTTCCTAGGTAGCTACATGATTATACCTCATTAATCCCTCCTCCTTATAATGATATTTCATTTTCTATTGTATATTCCGTTCTCATCACCTCTATTTCTTCTATTTATCTTGAGCCCAACCTCATGTGATATTTCATGTATTCTGATAAGCAAGCATTGCAAATTCTGTGGTGTTCTGCTAATATGGACAGCGTTATCAGCGTACTCTAGGTCAGCTAATTTCCTATTACCAATAAATTACAAACTCCATGAGGAGGATAACGTACGTGACAACACATTCAATGGAAAATTCATTTGATAGGACTCCACTAACATTAACTTTGCACTTGCTATGCTCATAAACAGACTTAATGAAATTTATATATTTAAGAACAACTCCATAACAACACAGGACTCTCCATAAAATTGGCCGGTGCACACCATCATAGTTTTTTTTTTTCATAGAACAAAAAGGTCACAGAAAGTGAATTTCTATATTCTACACATGCTGTCTTGAAATTAAAATTTGGTCAGTACAACTCCTACCTTTTTCAAAATCCTTCTTGTTCATATCTCAGCTTTTCATTAATCTCTCTCACTAGCTAGTCTCTTTAGAATAAGCATACTATATATACTCACCAACACTCCTACCTCCCCTTCATCAGGTTTTGCATCTTCACGTCACATTCAACAAAATAAGGATAACTTCGACTTCAAACACACTGAATTCATTCATGAGCACATCAAGGTCTTCCTCAGCTTCAGGTATATCTATCAAATTATTCCCTTCATATCTCCCATTCATGACCTCAACATTCAACGTTGCCTTTCTTTACCTTCTGTCGTTCTAACAGAATCATCTCCCTTTTTATGGGTATATGCTTCTTCTTTGCCCCAATAGAGATTTAATGAATAATTCTATGAGAAATTCTTACACCATAGTCAGTCTCTGAATTCATAGCCTTGTCAGCCTCCTATGCTTTCCTATTTATTTATTCTCTCCAGTCATTCCTGGCTTTTCTTTTAACCTCACTATCAGTACTGGAATAATTACCATGATCTACCTTGTAATTCTCATTACTTCCTCGAAAACTTTCAACAATTAATTTTCGTCTTTGTCTCCTTTTTATAGTATCCCAAGTATCATTTGATACCCACGGCCTTCTCCTAGTAACTGCATGTCCTAAAACTTCGCTACCAACTGACTGATATATGTGCTTGAAACTTGTATGCCACCATTTTTCGTTAATTTTCTGTTCTTCGTCTCTTAAAGTCTCCAAGACTGCAAATTTATTCCTACATTCAACTGCAAAGGTTTCTCTGTGCTCAAATTCTAAAAGATTAGCTGTAACAAACCTAGGTATTCTATCTACATTTCTGTTGGATGCTTTCAGTTTTAATTTCAGTGTGGCGATGCGGAGCTGGTGATCACTTCCAATATCTACACCTCTATGGCTTCTTACATTTTTCAGGCGCCTCTTCCTCTCTTTATCAATGCCTATGTAATCTATTTGATTTTTGTTATTGCAACACGGTGAAGTCCAAACATATTTGTGGATGTCCTTGTGCTGGAAAAAAAAAGTACCTCCAATGACATGATTGTTTAATGAACAAAAACTTATAAAATATCATCCGTTTTCATTGCAACTTCTCCAAGACCCTTAACATCCATCACATTCTCTATACCTTGATTTTTCCTTCCAAATTTAGCATTGTAGTCACCAATCACAATTTTCATATCCCTCTGGGATCTCACCGACTACACTCTGCAGTTCTTCAAAATATTCATCTTTCCTCTTCTCAGGGGAATCTTTTGTTGGTGCATAGCAAACTATAACACTCATATTGCAATGATTTGATTTAAACTTTGCAAGTAACAATCAGCTATTTACAGCTCTCCATTCCGTTAATGTTTTTTTCTGCTCTAAGTGTTATCATTATTCCTGCACCTTCTCTTCCATTTCTATCAGTTCTTCCTGAATAGATATATATATTTCCTTACCAATCAATCCCTTATAACATGTTTCACTAAGGGCCAAGATATCGAAACTCTATTGTATAAATTCCTTCTCCACTTGCAGTAACTTCCCAATCTGATTCATGGTTCTAACATTCCTATTACCAATTTTCAATTTTTCCTTAGTATTTATAAACCCGGAGATTGTTAGCACAGGAAAAAAAAATTCAGTATTGCATAAAAAGCTAAAGGGGTGGGGAATGCAGGAATTATTCAAGTAGGGGGAAGTTACAGGTATCATGAACAGTCTATAGCATCATTGTAAAAGTAATAGAAATGAAGGAGGTGTACTAAGAAGGGAAGGAAAAGCAATAATGGGATTAAGAAAATATGACAATTGTCCAGAAAGGTAAAAGGAAAAATAAAGATTTCTGAACTAAAAAAAAAAATTTAAAAAAAAAAAAAAATAAGAAATAAATAAATAAAAAAATAAATAAATAAGGTACTAGGGTGAGATGGCGAGATGATGTATGTATAATCGAGAGTATCTGTGAAGATAGGAAAGGAGTCAAGAAGATTGGGCAGGAGGTAAAAATAAAAATCAGAGAAGAACATGAGACATGAGATGAGAAGGATCAAAGGGAAAAAGGGAGAAGAGGGAGACCATTACTGGGTAAAACAAGAAGTCCATTTAACGAATAACAGAAATGAGTCATGAACCAAAAAATTGAATAAGAAGAGATAGAGAGAGAGAGAGAGAGAGAGAGAGAGAGAGAGAGAGAGGAGAGAGAGAGAGAGAGAGAGAGAGACTAAACATTAAAGCCTTCATCGTAG
>NC_090751.1:62224172-62243811 GCF_036898095.1 Palaemon carinicauda
GCATGCACATAGAAAAAAGGCTAAACATTTACTCACGATCATGAAAATGTTACCATTATAATAGCAATAACAATAAGAACAATAGTAATTTAGAATCAATTAAAAAATAATGTAAACTGAACTAATACGGAAATCAAAATCTTACTACTACTATTGCATAAAAGATAACAATGCTTACTGTACCCGTAAGCATAAATTTGAGTGACCATAACAAATGGATCAGAAAAAATTACAAGGAGAAAAAATTATTTTTTCGCGCACGGGCAAAAATTTAAGGAAGAAAGGAGTTACCAAATAAAGTTCGCTAACTGGTCCATAACGAAAGTTTTAGTCTGAAGGAAATGTCACTGATTGCCCTCGAAAAACCTTGAAGGAAAAGACATAAATAATCAGAAGAAAACCTTGATGTCGGTTGATGTCGATTTCTCAGAAAATAAAAATAAAAATCTGATCATTTCTTTTAAATTCGAAGCTAGATGTTTTACCCTTTTACATTGAGGAGAAATATTTCAAAAGAATGTTAGTCTGGCACAATGCCAATTCCCCCTTGTTGGAAAATGTCTGCTTGATCTTAAGTAACGTTTTATTCTAACTGATTATGTATTTTGTCAAGGGATTTCATAAAACCACTTTAAAAATTTTCCCTTATCAATACAGGCAATTTATATTTGCAGCACAACTTCATGTCTTAGAAGACTGTGATGAAGAGAATAACTAAAATCTTGTTCTGTGCTGAACAAATAACAAAAAAAATATATAACAAATGACAACGGACGCCTCTGGCAAAGAAAACACTAACTGTGTCTTGAAAGGAAATTACAGCAGGCAATAAATTTTTTAGGAGGAAGATGGCAAAATTCCAGTGGACAACTGAATGATACAACCTTACGATATTTAGAATTATCTTTAAATAGAACCTCTGGTAATATATAACCTGAAGCGGTGTTTACAACGTATACATACACACACACACGCACACATACACACATATATATATATATATATATATATATATATATATATATATATATATATATAAATTATCTATATATATTAAATATATATATATATATATATATATATATATATATATATATAAATTATATATATACATACACACACACACACATATATATACATATATATATATATATATATATATATATACATATGTATACATATATATATAAATTATATATACATATATATATATATATATATATATATATATATATATATATATATATATATATATATATATATATATATCATCTCCTACGTCTATTGACACAAAGGGCCTAGGTTAGATTTTGCCACTCGTCTCTAGCATAAGCATTTAAATCTATGCTTCTCCATTCATCATCTACTTCACGCTTCACAGTCCTCAGCCATGTAGGGCTGGGTCTTCCAACTCTTCAAATGCCTTGTCAAGCCAAGTAATAAGTTTGCTGAACTAATCTCTCTTGGGGAGTGCGAAAAGCATGCCCTAACCATCTCCATCTACCCTTCATCATGATTTCATCCACATATGGTATTCGAGTAATCTCTCTTAAAGTTTCATTTATAATCCTGTCCTGCCATTTAACTCGAATTATTCTTCAGAAAACTTTGTTCTCAAATCTACAAAATCTGTTGGATATTGTTTCATTGTCATACAAAGAATTATATGAATACAGTAACACCAATCTCACTAAACTGATATATAACCTGATTTGTATGTGTAATTTCAGGCAATTTAATTTCCAAATTTTACTTAACCTACGCATTGCATGATTTGCTTTTTTCTATCTTTCATTAAACTCTAATTCTAAAGACCATGTATTAGAGATCATAGTTCTAAAAAGTATTCAAATTATTCTACCTCATTAATACTTTTTCCTTCTAATGATACATCATCATCCACTACATATTCCGTTCTCATCATCTCTGTATTTCTTAAACTTATCTTAAGCAAAAGGTCCTGTAATATTTCATGCATTTAGGTATGCGAGAATTGCAAATCCTGTGGTGTTTTGCTAACATGGATAGCGTCGTCAGCATACTTTAGGTTAGCTAATTTCCTATCACCAATCCAGTTCAATCCTTCTCACCATATCCAACTGTGCCATGCATTATAAAATCCACGAGGAAGATAAACAACATAGGTGACAACACATTCCTTTGGAGTACTCCACTGTTCACTGGAAATTAATTTGATAAGACTGCACTAACATTAACATTGCACTTGCTATGCTCATGAACACACTTAATAAAATTTACATATTCAAGAGGAATTCCATAATAAAGCAGGACTCTCCACAAAATTGGCAGGTGTACACTATCAAATGCTTTATCATAGTCCACAAATGCCATCAAACGTGGATTTCTATATTAAAAAGGCATTGCTGTATAACATGTCTTACAAAAAAAATTTGGTCAGTAAAACATCTGCCTTTTCGAAATCCTGCTTATTCATCACACAGATTTTTATCAATCTTTCTCTCGTGTCTCTTTAGAATAAGCATACTATATAATTTCATAAAAGTTTTCATGTGATGCCCCTGTGATTATTGCAATCAGTCAGATCTCCTTTTTTCAGCATTTTCACCAAAACTTCTAGCTTCCATTCATCAGGGTTTTGCATCTTCACGCTCCATTCTAAAAAAATAATATTGTAAGTATTCTGGGAGTCACTTCATTTTCGGCCAATATCACCTCAGCAGTTATCCCATCGTATCCAGGGGCTTTCCATCTCTTGTGTCATATAAAGATAGCTTCGACTTCAAACGCACTGAATTCATTCATGGGCACACCAAGATATTCCTCAGCTCCAAGGATATCACTTAAATTATTTCCTTCATATCTCCTATTCAAGACCTCACTAAAGTGTTCCATCGTTGCCTTTCTTCATCTTCTGTAGTTATAACAGATACATCTCTCTTTATTATGGATATATGTGTATTCTTCGCCACCGTAGAAATTTCATTGGCAATTCTATGAACAATCCTTTCACCATAGTCAATCCCTGAATTCATACCTTTGTCTCCCTCATCTACTTTCCTGTTTAAATATTCTCTCCAGTCATTCCTAGCTTTTCTTTTGACCTCAAAATCAATACTGGAGTACTTAGCATGTTCTACCTTGTAATCTCTATTACTTCCTCGAAAACTTACAACCATTAAGTTCTGTCTTTGTCTCCCTTTTATAGTATCCCAAGTATTATTTGATATACATGGCCTTCTTGTAACTGCATGTCCAAAAACTTCATTACCAACTGACTTATATATGTTCTTAATATCACACCATTCTTCGTTAATTGTCTGCTCTTCACCCCTTAATTCTCTAAGACTGCAAATCGATTCCTACATTCAATTGCAAATGTTTCTCTGTGGCATCTTCTAGAAGCTTAGTTGTAGCAATTCTATCTACATTTCTTTTGGGTACTTTAAGTACTAATTTCAGTGTGGCAATGAGGAGCTGGTCATCACCACCAATATCTGACCCTCAATAGCTTCTTACATTTCTCAGAGTCCTTCTTCTCTCTTTATTAATGCCTATGCGATCTATTTGATCTTTGTAATTGCCACATGGTGAAATCCATGTATATTTATGGATGTCCTAGTGATGGAAAAGAATACCTTCAATAAAAAGATTGTTTATTGAACAAAAACTTATAAAATGTGCTCCATTTTCATTAGCAACTTCGGCAAGACTCATAACACCCATTCCATTCTTTATACCTTCATCATTCCTTTCAACTTGAGCATTGAGGTCACCAATCATAATTTCCATATCTCTCTATGGGATCTCATCTATTACACTCTGCATTTCTTCATAGTTTTCATCTTTCCTTTCTTCATGGGAATCATTTTTTGGTGCATAGAAAACTATAACATTCATATAGTACTGCTTTGATTTGAACTTTAAGTAACAATCTACTATTTACAGCTCTACATTCCATTAATGCATTTTCAGCTTTCGGAGGCATCATCATTCCTACCCCTTCTCTTCCAATTCTATTGCCTTGGTCTAAGATTTCCTTACCAATCCCCCTACAACCTATTTCACTTGAGGGCAAGATATCCAAACTATATTTCATAAATTCTTTCTCCACTTTCTGTAACTTTCAAATCTGATTTATGGTTCTAACACTCCAATTACCAATTTTCTATTTTTTTTTTTTTTAGTATTTATAAAGCTGGAGATTCTTAGCTCCTCGCTACGCCCGGGACTGGGGGCATTTCTGCCATTTTCTCTTTCCATAGACTAAATTCATAGAGGATTCATTGGCTAGATTCGCCAAAGGATGCCCAGTTCCTTATGATGCGGAGTGTCTATCTAAAGCAAATAAGTGATTCCTGCTGGTCCATACTAATTCCAATAAGATCATCAATCAGGCCTCAGGAGAATAAGCCGAAATGACATCTTGTTTATCGCCTTAATCAAATCCTTCATCCTACTGCCAGTGAGTTCATCGAGAATTAGGGCGACATTTCCTCCACACCCAAAGTTCTCGTTACTCCTCCAGGTTGCTAATCCGCTAATATGACTGTTAGAAAAATGGATTGATAAGATATACCACCTAGCACAGACGCACGTGCATATGAACAATTAAAACAAAGTATTTTACGAACATGGCGACATTAATTAAATGTTTCATATATAAACTACAAAAACAAGAGGAAGAGAAATAAGACAGAATAGTGTGCCTGAGTGTACCCTTAAGCAAGAAAACTCTACCCTAAGACAGTGGAAAACCATGGCACAGAGGCTATGGCATTGCCCAAGATTAGAGAACAATGGTTTGACTTTGGAGTGTCCTTCTCCAAGAAAAGCTGCTTACCATAGCTAAAGAGTCTCTTCTACCATTACCAAGAGGAAAGTAACAACTTAAAAATTACAGTGCAGTAGCTAACCCCTTGAGCGAAGAAGAACTGTTTGGTAATCTCAGCGTTGTCAGGTGTATGAGGACAGAGGAGAATGTGGAAAGAATAGGCCAGACTATTCGGTGTATATGTAAGCAAAGGAATAGTTAGCCGTAATCATAGAGAGGGATTCAATGCTGTACTGTCTGGCTATTTAAAGGACTCAATAACTTTCTAGCGGTGGCTGGTGTCTGGCCAACCTGAAACCTACAAAGTATTTACATACAGACATACATATATATACATACATATATATATATATATATATATATATATATATATATATATATATATATATATATATATATATATATATATATATATAGCCTCCCAAATCCTAAAAATCAACTAATGTGAAACGGTTAATCTTAATATCACCATATAAGTTATTAGACAATAGTCAAGATAAGAATTAATTTAGGATGCAATGGGTGTCACACTTACTTTCGTTTGTTCCAGATTAAGATCACACCCAAATTTGCAACAAAAGCCTCAAAAAATATTCATATAAACTCGAGACGAGTTTCCAGTGAATGCTGTGTAAATAAAAAACGAATAAAATTATCGGCATATAAAGGGGTAAAATAAGATAGTTGAGGAAAAAGATAACAGACCTAATTAGAAAAATCACATAAAGACAAAATAATGTAACATACTGAAGAATGAAAACAATATGAAAAAAAAATCTTGCTGTAACGTCGACCCCTTTGAAGTGATAAGCAGTATCACATATGATATATTAAATTTGCGAACTCGTACAAAGAGAAATGACGCAGTAAGCAACCATTTTGGATAGCAATAATAGGGCAAAATATAGTATAAACTATCCAAAAGTTACCTAAGAGTTCATTCTACTGCCATTCCTGTATCTGTTCATAATCATCATTTCTACTATCGTTAATTAAACTGCAAGTGAAACCGTAATAGTGTCCATTTCAATTTCTTTATCGCCAGTCCTAATTCTTACACCACTTCAAGACATTTTCCTCTAGTTTGCAATTCTTTTTCAGAATTCATTCGCAAATAATAATTTATAATAAAACAAAGAAGTCGCCTGTCTAACAAGCGAGTCATAGAAGTGACGTTTTTGTCAATCTAGCGCTGTCAACGTTACAGCTGTGCGACAATCGAAGGCAAGAAAGACTTCCAAACTTGTTACAAGAGAAACGCCTAGCGATCCATGAAATTTAAGACTGTAGGGTGACGTCCAAAATGTAATAAGAAGAAAAGTTGATATTAGTTCTGGAAAAAACCAATACTTATGTAGATCTAGTTTTCTCTCTCGTAATTTAAATCTTAAAAAGCATATACTAATGAAAAAGATATTAAAATCCTCAGATTAATCCTCTACGAGACTCCTTAATATCACAGAGAGAGAGAGAGAGAGAGAGAGAGAGAGAGAGAGAGAGAGAGAGAGAGAGAGAGAGAGAGAGAGAGAGAGAGAGAGAGAGCATAAAATTTTCAATAGTACATATGCATTAAACCGAAAATACATACCATAGAAAATACATACCAATTACTTTATAAAAAATCTTAATTAAAAAAAAAATCTATTGATCCACATGTCAGATAAAAAAAAAAAAAAGTCCCAATAAAAAACATGAGATTTCCAATGAAATCACACCTAAAAATCACTAGGCGTTATAATTCAAATGTACATATCCTTTTAACGTAGACACCTACTACTACTACTATCCCCCACAGCAAAGGAACTGGCTCCCCAGCCCCTCAAAAAATAATGAAAAAAAAAAAAAATCCACTGATCCATAGCTCTGGACTGACTCGTATTGTCAGTCTGTCGAAATAGATTAATGTTTGACATAGATCCAATTTCAAAATTCCATTTTATTCAATAATAAAACGCGTTTCTGATTCCTTTATTTTTTGTATTTATTTCTTTTAAAAGAAAAAGACTGAGGGGCTTCCAGTTCATACACTTTTACTTAAATATAAACGTCATCGAAAATGGAACTGGAGGTCCCTATCTAACCGAGGGCTGACAAATATAAAAAAGTACGGGAAGGAAAAAATGTCTACGGGAAGGAAGAAGTGTCAGCTGGAACTAGTCAGATGTTGAAAAATCATAACAGAGATATCCATGTGATTATGTACTAATGCGCTTATTTATATTTCCGTGCTCCTATTAAATTAAATTTATATTAAAATTACAACTGGCTCGGTTCAGCTTAATTTCTCAAGAAGAGGTAAACTAGCCCTATTGCATAGTTTACTTTGATTGTACTATATCAACACGTTTTGACACGTTTAGCCAATCTTCTTCGCATTTTTTCCAAAATAAAAGAATTATAATCTCACTAGCACTAATAGTTATTCTATGAATTACTTTTCCTCTTAAACCTGGAGTCTTTATTTAGCACCTTAAATTTGTGGTGTTATTACACCTTCATAAACTTACATTCATTCATTAAAACAAGAGATAGTTTACATTATTAAAATGTTTAAACGTAAAATACACTGGTTATATATATATATATATATATATATATATATATATATATATATATATATATATCATATATACACAGTATATATATGTATATATATACATAAATATATGTGGATACGAAACTCAGGTGCAATGTGGCGTTCATTGCACCTTATATATATATATATATATATATATATATATATATATATATATATATATATATATATATATATATATATATATATATATATATATATATAAAATACACTAAACTCAAATAATGATCACCAGCACTTTTTCAAAGTGGTCTCTGAACTGGGCAAGAAATTTATAGATGGAACGGAGTATTCTAATAAAAGCTTTATAGTAGGATACGCAGTTTACATCCCCATTATAAAAAGGGTCTAAAAGAATAGGAACGAAGAAATGGCAGGGCAACAGCAAGCATTTATCAATGAAAAAAGGGCAAGTGACATTGACACCACACATGGGAGGGCATTTTCAATTTTCATGACATCTTCCACAGAAAAACGTGGCGAGATATAGGAAATAGTGCAAAAAGGGGATATCCCTAGGAAAAAACTTTGGGAAGGTATATATATATATATATATATATATATATATATATATATATATATATATATATATATATATATATATATATATATATATATTGTACTTGCTTTTAATTTTGGTAATGCATATCAATATGATGATTTGATGAAAATAAAGTCTTCTCATTCACTATCAGCCAATCATAATCAAATATGTATGAAAAGACAAGCAAAATGTTCCTGCAATTTACTAGTTTTAGCAAACCATTGGTAATTCATGAGAACTGAATTCAGAATGGGCTTAGAACGAAATAGTTGAACAAAAAAAAAACTTTCATAATAATTACAAATATGCACATATCCCTAAGTCTGTGATTAACTTTGACATTTGAAGGAGTAACAGTTTTACAGAAGTATCAGTATTTTTTTTTTTAACCTTAACATGAAAAATAATGATCAGAATAACAGAAGAGGGATACTCCCAAGTAAGAGCAGTCTCAGATATCTCCGGAGAACTAAAACGTGCTCTTGACAAAATGGAAAATGGAAAGGCTTTTGGGCCTGACAGCATACCAGTTGAGGTGTGGAAATGTCTGAGAAGAAAGGGTCTTGATATACACAGGGACCTGTTTCAAAAGATGTACATTCAAAAAGAAAAAAAAAATGCCGCACAGCTGAGAAATAGTATCATGGTCTTTACGTATAAACGAAAGGGGATATACATGACTGCCCAGACTATATTATCATTACTAGCTAAGCTACGATCATAGTTGGGAAGGGCTCCAATAGGGGAAAATAGCCTGGTGAGGAAAGGAAATAAGAATATAAATCAATTACAAGTGAAGTAATGAACAATTAAAATAACATTTTAAGAACAGAAAAAACATTCAAATATACCTTCCATAAATAGACTATAAAGAAGACTTACGTCAGCATGTTCAAGATAAAGACATTTGCTGCAAGTTTGACCTTTTGAAGTTGTACCGATTCAACTACCTGATTAGAAGGATCATACCACGACTTAGACACAGCTGGAATAAAACTTTTAGAATACTGTGTAGTATTGAGCCTCACGATGGAGAAGGCCTGACTATTAGAATTAACAGTATACCTAGTATTACGAACAAGAAGGTGCTGTCTAGGAAGACCTGAATGCAAAGGATGGTAAGATTTCTGAAAAATTTTATGCAACACGCTTAACGAACTACCTAGATGAAGGTGTCATAGATTAATATCTAGATCAGGAATAAGAAATTTAATAGACCGCAAGTTCCTGTCCAACAAATTAAGATTAAATTTAGCAGCTGAAGACCAGACAAGAAAACAATATTCGAAACAAGGCAAAATGGAAGAATTAAAACACTTCTTCAAAATAGATAGATCACCGAAAATCTTAAAACACTTTCTCAATAAGCCATTTTTGTGCAATTGAATAAGAGACAGACAGAATGTGTTTCTCAAAAGTAAATTTGCTATCAATAATCACACCTATAATTTCAAAAGTCATACAGAGTTATAGAAACATTATCAATGCTGAGATCCAGATGTTGAGGAGCCACTATCCTCTGCTTTCTTACAATCATACTTTGAGTTTTGTTAGTGTTTAACTTCATGACCCCCAATTTGCACCATGCACTAATTTTAGGGAGATCTCCATTAAGGGACCCCAGATCGACATTGAGGAGATAGAATTTATGCAAAACGAGTAGCATCATCTGCATATGCAACAAACTTGTTCTCTAGGCCAAACCACATAGCATGTGTATATGGTGGGAAAAGTAATGAGCCAGGAAGACTACCCTGAGGAACACCAGAAATCAAATTTTTATACTCACTATGACGCCCATTAACAACAAATCTGCAATCCATTACTTAAAAATTCAATAATGATACTAAAAAAAGACCCACAAACTCCCAACTGTTAGAGTTTGAAAACAAAGGCCTCATGATTACCACGGTCAAAGGCAACACTAAAATCAAGGCCAATCATACGAACTTCCTGACCACAATCAAGGGATTTATGTACAACACTGACTATTTTAAGAAGGCTATCACATGCTCTAAGGCCTACACGAAAGTCAAATTGCAAATGAAGGAACATGATTACCTTCAGCAAACCTATTAAGACATTTTGCCAAAAGACTTTCAAGAACTTGAGATAATATGGGAGTTATGGAAATTGGGCAGTAATGACCTGGACTTGAGCTACCTCAAACACATTTACGTAATGGAGTAGCATTACCAATTCTCCAACAATTGCTAAAAGAACCTCTTTTTGCTAACTTACGGAAAATAAATGATAACTTAAAAGTTAAGAAATCCGCAATCTTTACAAAAACAAAATCCAAGATAATAAACTATTTGGGTTTACACCTCCATAAGCATCAAGTTCCATCAAGAGAGCTTTAATTCCACGAGACTTAAAAAGCTAAATTAGCTAGTTTAGCTCAGGAAAACAGGAATGGGGAAGATCAAACTTCTCATAACTCTGTTTACTGTCAAACAAAGTAGCTAAACGGGTTGCCTTGCCCTTTGGACAGCGTGTTACAGAGCTATATGATTCAAGTAAAGGAGGAACTGCTGCGTCTAAACCAAAAAGTGCACATTCATGGGTAGACCTCCACTTACTTTCCTGGATTGTACCAGAAAGGGTTTCTTTTATGGTTAAATTGTATTCCTTTATAGTTGAAGCATAAAATCTTTGAGCATAAGCTCTTAGCCAAGTAAAATTATGCCAAGTCAAATCTGATTTATCTTTCCAAAGACAATAGGTCTCCTGCTTCTCCAAATAAGCACGTCTACAATCATTATTGAACCAGGGTTTGTCTTTCACTCGGTATTTTAGCACACGAGATGGAATACGCCTATCAATTATGTTACTTTTACTTTACTTTACTTTACTTTAAGGGCTGCTTATCTGGTCCTGAACAGCAGGGGAACCCTACTCTCTACAGGATATCCCCGATCTTTCTATGATGCTCATTCGGAGCTTTTAATATTTCACAATGCGTATTGGTCGCTTACTGTTAGATCATCACTATCGAAGCACTCACTGAATAAGAAAGTCTTCATTTTCCTCTTGAAAGACTAATATCTTCTATTATTTGGATGTCTCATGGGAGCTTATTGTATAGTCTCGGGACCGCATATTTAAAGGTTCTAGAGCCTACGGTAGATATGTATGTAGGTTCTAATAGTTTGAAAACATTTGTAACTATTCTCGTATCAGGACGGTTGGTTGGCAGTACTCTCATATATTTTGGACGGCCGGTGCTGATAGCTTAATGGGTTAATGTGCATGTTTTAAATTCAATTTTCGCTTTAATCGGAGTCACTGTAGATCAATTAGTATAGGAGTGATCTTTGCTCTGGGTGGGACACCTATTATCAGTCTTGCACCTATGATTATCATATTTTGTAATTTCTTAAGTTGTAATTTTGGTAGATTGTAGTAGAAGGAGTTACAGTAGTCAATTCTGGTAATCACACAGTTCATCACAAGTTTTTTTTTTTTTTTTTTTTTTTTTTTTTTTTTACAGAAAATTCATCCAGGTAATATTTTATGACAATATTCATCCAGGTACTATTTCATGTCAGCAATATTTCTTAGATGATAAACAGCAGTTTTTACTACATTATTTATTTGGGCACTGAGAGACAAGACAAGTTGCAGTCAAGATATACGCCTGGGTCACGAACTTTACGAGATATCGGCACTGTCAAGAACTTTACTAGATATCGGCACTTAGTCATTATTTATGTATATCTGAATATCACCCAAGCTTCTCGCGTTGTTTCTCTTTCCCACCACCATAAACTCAGTTTTGTTCTCATTTACTTTTAGTTGTTTAATTGTCATCCATTCTATTACACTATCAAAGATTCGGTTTAGAGTGCCAGTAGTGTCGTCTATATCATTTAGGGAAAAGTAAAATAGTTTGAACTTCACACCATGCCTTTGTAGTATTTTCGATAGACCAATAGTATATATGTAGAATAAGATTCGGCCAAGTACACTTCCCAGAGTTACCCCTCTGTTTAAAGGTTCATATGATGAATGAGTTTCCTATTTCTACACAGTAGTTTCTGCCAACCAAGAAGTCTTTCAGGTATTCGAAAGTTTGATCTTCAACGCAGATAGACTATAGATCATTTAGTAGCAGTTCATGCACAACTGTATCAAAAGCAGCACTATGATCGAGAATTAATAAAATACCATATTTTTTTTTTTCAGCCATCATTTCCAGCATATCATTTACAACAGAATATATGGCTGTCTCCGTAGAGTGTAGTTTTCTGTAAGCATATTTGGTTGTCTGGCAAAGCTTCTATTTCTTCAAAGTGACCGACTAGTTATAGTAGATTTACGAGTTCTAGCACTTTTGAAACAAAGGATAGATTCGAAATAGGTCTATACAAGCTTAATTCCAGTTAACCCAGAGCACTTTTCAGATTTGGGAAACTTACATTCATCGATGCTTGCATTTGCTATTCTCATAATTATTTCGGCTGGAGCAGAAAAGTTTCTTTAGTCCAATTACTTCCGATATTGTCATAGGACAAATTGCGCAGTTGGTTTTCTTTAATCTCTTGATAATCCTGGTGATATGGTCTTGTGTTATGTTATCAAATCTCGTTAATTTCATCTGTATATCTGATTTATCATTAACCTGACGTTGAATATTTACAAATGACCTAGATACATTTTCAATCTTGTTTTTAAAGAATACTGAAAAAGTATTTGCTAGTTCCTGGTCACTGTATCAGGTAGCTCTTTTTCGTTTACATTTCCTATTATACCATTTAGGAGACGATATACCTTATTTATGTCTGTTGCTGCTTCGCAGATCTTTCTCTTATAGCATTCACATTTTTTCTTCTTAGTAGGTACTTGTATTGACACATCGTAGTTTTGTATTCTACCCCTGTATTTTGTTTTAACCGACTCCACTTTCCTTCTTTACGTCTTTTTACCCTCTTTTTACTGGTCTCTCCATCAAACCAAGGAAATTGGTCTTTAATAGTTATATTTTTTTCCATCAGAGGACACATGGTATCATATTTACTATTACTCACTCTATTATAAGCACTCTTAAGGCAGTCAACACACACCGTTCTCAACAAACGTTCGTTATCATGATCACAGGGAATGTTGATGGCATTATTTATTTTCTTTGTAACTTCTTCAATAAATACAGTAAAAGAAAATTTTTATTTATGTCTAAGTTTATTTTCTTCACTACTGCATGTTTCTGTAGAGATAGACTAAACGTGATAAATTTGTGCACTGGGGAGATAGTACATTTCACTTCAACATTTATATCAGATACAATGTTATTCATTCCATCACTCAAAACTAGGTCCAACGTATGCCCATGATCAGTATTTTCTGCAAGTCTTTTCAATTCCAGGTCAAAAGCTTTGCAATTTCTTGAATTTACTATGTTGTTACTTGGTTTGTTTAACTTTGTGCAGTTAATACACTTTGGCATTTGCGAGTTGCACTCCTTGTTTTTCTGAACATCTCCCGCAGAATTTATCATCAGTTTTAAACTTGCAATCTTTTCCAAGATGTCAATGCCTCTGAGAGTGGTAGCAGATGATCACGTGGTACCTATCACGTATGTCATAAGTACCCCATCACAACATAACATTGTCATTCATTATCATGACTAGCCTTTCGAACTTCAGGATAACATTTCAATACCTATTGGGTAGTCCCACCTGCAGAAATTATCTTCAGTACCTCACTTATCTTCTCTTGTATGTTCTGGATTTGGTCCAAGTAATGATTTCTTTAAATCAAGTCATTTATTACTTCATCTTCATCATTGTACACATTGCATATCATTATTTTTGGTTTTAATATTCCGATTTTCCTCGTTTCAGTGCCGGCAACCAATGTAAGAATTTTGTTTGCTGCCTCTTCTCTGATCGTTTTGTCAGCCAAGTTTACAACAACATTTCCATTTGTATACATATATATATAAATTATATATACATATATATATATATATATATATATATATATATATATATATATATATATATATATATATATATATATATATATATATATATCATCTCCTACGTCTATTGACACAAAGGGCCTAGGTTAGATTTTGCCACTCGTCTCTAGCATAAGCATTTAAATCTATGCTTCTCCATTCATCATCTACTTCACGCTTCACAGTCCTCAGCCATGTAGGGCTGGGTCTTCCAACTCTTCAAATGCCTTGTCAAGCCAAGTAATAAGTTTGCTGAACTAATCTCTCTTGGGGAGTGCGAAAAGCATGCCCTAACCATCTCCATCTACCCTTCATCATGATTTCATCCACATATGGTATTCGAGTAATCTCTCTTAAAGTTTCATTTATAATCCTGTCCTGCCATTTAACTCGAATTATTCTTCAGAAAACTTTGTTCTCAAATCTACAAAATCTGTTGGATATTGTTTCATTGTCATACAAAGAATTATATGAATACAGTAACACCAATCTCACTAAACTGATATATAACCTGATTTGTATGTGTAATTTCAGGCAATTTAATTTCCAAATTTTACTTAACCTACGCATTGCATGATTTGCTTTTTTCTATCTTTCATTAAACTCTAATTCTAAAGACCATGTATTAGAGATCATAGTTCTAAAAAGTATTCAAATTATTCTACCTCATTAATACTTTTTCCTTCTAATGATACATCATCATCCACTACATATTCCGTTCTCATCATCTCTGTATTTCTTAAACTTATCTTAAGCAAAAGGTCCTGTAATATTTCATGCATTTAGGTATGCGAGAATTGCAAATCCTGTGGTGTTTTGCTAACATGGATAGCGTCGTCAGCATACTTTAGGTTAGCTAATTTCCTATCACCAATCCAGTTCAATCCTTCTCACCATATCCAACTGTGCCATGCATTATAAAATCCACGAGGAAGATAAACAACATAGGTGACAACACATTCCTTTGGAGTACTCCACTGTTCACTGGAAATTAATTTGATAAGACTGCACTAACATTAACATTGCACTTGCTATGCTCATGAACACACTTAATAAAATTTACATATTCAAGAGGAATTCCATAATAAAGCAGGACTCTCCACAAAATTGGCAGGTGTACACTATCAAATGCTTTATCATAGTCCACAAATGCCATCAAACGTGGATTTCTATATTAAAAAGGCATTGCTGTATAACATGTCTTACAAAAAAAATTTGGTCAGTAAAACATCTGCCTTTTCGAAATCCTGCTTATTCATCACACAGATTTTTATCAATCTTTCTCTCGTGTCTCTTTAGAATAAGCATACTATATAATTTCATAAAAGTTTTCATGTGATGCCCCTGTGATTATTGCAATCAGTCAGATCTCCTTTTTTCAGCATTTTCACCAAAACTTCTAGCTTCCATTCATCAGGGTTTTGCATCTTCACGCTCCATTCTAAAAAAATAATATTGTAAGTATTCTGGGAGTCACTTCATTTTCGGCCAATATCACCTCAGCAGTTATCCCATCGTATCCAGGGGCTTTCCATCTCTTGTGTCATATAAAGATAGCTTCGACTTCAAACGCACTGAATTCATTCATGGGCACACCAAGATATTCCTCAGCTCCAAGGATATCACTTAAATTATTTCCTTCATATCTCCTATTCAAGACCTCTCTAAAGTGTTCCATCGTTGCCTTTCTTCATCTTCTGTAGTTATAACAGATACATCTCTCTTTATTATGGATATATGTGTATTCTTCGCCACCGTAGAAATTTCATTGGCAATTCTATGAACAATCCTTTCACCATAGTCAATCCCTGAATTCATACCTTTGTCTCCCTCATCTACTTTCCTGTTTAAATATTCTCTCCAGTCATTCCTAGCTTTTCTTTTGACCTCAAAATCAATACTGGAGTACTTAGCATGTTCTACCTTGTAATCTCTATTACTTCCTCGAAAACTTACAACCATTAAGTTCTGTCTTTGTCTCCCTTTTATAGTATCCCAAGTATTATTTGATATACATGGCCTTCTTGTAACTGCATGTCCAAAAACTTCATTACCAACTGACTTATATATGTTCTTAATATCACACCATTCTTCGTTAATTGTCTGCTCTTCACCCCTTAATTCTCTAAGACTGCAAATCGATTCCTACATTCAATTGCAAATGTTTCTCTGTGGCATCTTCTAGAAGCTTAGTTGTAGCAATTCTATCTACATTTCTTTTGGGTACTTTAAGTACTAATTTCAGTGTGGCAATGAGGAGCTGGTCATCACCACCAATATCTGACCCTCAATAGCTTCTTACATTTCTCAGAGTCCTTCTTCTCTCTTTATTAATGCCTATGCGATCTATTTGATCTTTGTAATTGCCACATGGTGAAATCCATGTATATTTATGGATGTCCTAGTGATGGAAAAGAATACCTTCAATAAAAAGATTGTTTATTGAACAAAAACTTATAAAATGTGCTCCATTTTCATTAGCAACTTCGGCAAGACTCATAACACCCATTCCATTCTTTATACCTTCATCATTCCTTTCAACTTGAGCATTGAGGTCACCAATCATAATTTCCATATCTCTCTATGGGATCTCATCTATTACACTCTGCATTTCTTCATAGTTTTCATCTTTCCTTTCTTCATGGGAATCATTTTTTGGTGCATAGAAAACTATAACATTCATATAGTACTGCTTTGATTTGAACTTTAAGTAACAATCTACTATTTACAGCTCTACATTCCATTAATGCATTTTCAGCTTTCGGAGGCATCATCATTCCTACCCCTTCTCTTCCAATTCTATTGCCTTGGTCTAAGATTTCCTTACCAATCCCCCTACAACCTATTTCACTTGAGGGCAAGATATCCAAACTATATTTCATAAATTCTTTCTCCACTTTCTGTAACTTTCAAATCTGATTTATGGTTCTAACACTCCAATTACCAATTTTCTATTTTTTTTTTTTTTAGTATTTATAAAGCTGGAGATTCTTAGCTCCTCGCTACGCCCGGGACTGGGGGCATTTCTGCCATTTTCTCTTTCCATAGACTAAATTCATAGAGGATTCATTGGCTAGATTCGCCAAAGGATGCCCAGTTCCTTATGATGCGGAGTGTCTATCTAAAGCAAATAAGTGATTCCTGCTGGTCCATACTAATTCCAATAAGATCATCAATCAGGCCTCAGGAGAATAAGCCGAAATGACATCTTGTTTATCGCCTTAATCAAATCCTTCATCCTACTGCCAGTGAGTTCATCGAGAATTAGGGCGACATTTCCTCCACACCCAAAGTTCTCGTTACTCCTCCAGGTTGCTAATCCGCTAATATGACTGTTAGAAAAATGGATTGATAAGATATACCACCTAGCACAGACGCACGTGCATATGAACAATTAAAACAAAGTATTTTACGAACATGGCGACATTAATTAAATGTTTCATATATAAACTACAAAAACAAGAGGAAGAGAAATAAGACAGAATAGTGTGCCTGAGTGTACCCTTAAGCAAGAAAACTCTACCCTAAGACAGTGGAAAACCATGGCACAGAGGCTATGGCATTGCCCAAGATTAGAGAACAATGGTTTGACTTTGGAGTGTCCTTCTCCAAGAAAAGCTGCTTACCATAGCTAAAGAGTCTCTTCTACCATTACCAAGAGGAAAGTAACAACTTAAAAATTACAGTGCAGTAGCTAACCCCTTGAGCGAAGAAGAACTGTTTGGTAATCTCAGCGTTGTCAGGTGTATGAGGACAGAGGAGAATGTGGAAAGAATAGGCCAGACTATTCGGTGTATATGTAAGCAAAGGAATAGTTAGCCGTAATCATAGAGAGGGATTCAATGCTGTACTGTCTGGCTATTTAAAGGACTCAATAACTTTCTAGCGGTGGCTGGTGTCTGGCCAACCTGAAACCTACAAAGTATTTACATACAGACATACATATATATACATACATATATATATATATATATATATATATATATATATATATATATATATATATATATATATATATATATATATATATATATATATAGCCTCCCAAATCCTAAAAATCAACTAATGTGAAACGGTTAATCTTAATATCACCATATAAGTTATTAGACAATAGTCAAGATAAGAATTAATTTAGGATGCAATGGGTGTCACACTTACTTTCGTTTGTTCCAGATTAAGATCACACCCAAATTTGCAACAAAAGCCTCAAAAAATATTCATATAAACTCGAGACGAGTTTCCAGTGAATGCTGTGTAAATAAAAAACGAATAAAATTATCGGCATATAAAGGGGTAAAATAAGATAGTTGAGGAAAAAGATAACAGACCTAATTAGAAAAATCACATAAAGACAAAATAATGTAACATACTGAAGAATGAAAACAATATGAAAAAAAAATCTTGCTGTAACGTCGACCCCTTTGAAGTGATAAGCAGTATCACATATGATATATTAAATTTGCGAACTCGTACAAAGAGAAATGACGCAGTAAGCAACCATTTTGGATAGCAATAATAGGGCAAAATATAGTATAAACTATCCAAAAGTTACCTAAGAGTTCATTCTACTGCCATTCCTGTATCTGTTCATAATCATCATTTCTACTATCGTTAATTAAACTGCAAGTGAAACCGTAATAGTGTCCATTTCAATTTCTTTATCGCCAGTCCTAATTCTTACACCACTTCAAGACATTTTCCTCTAGTTTGCAATTCTTTTTCAGAATTCATTCGCAAATAATAATTTATAATAAAACAAAGAAGTCGCCTGTCTAACAAGCGAGTCATAGAAGTGACGTTTTTGTCAATCTAGCGCTGTCAACGTTACAGCTGTGCGACAATCGAAGGCAAGAAAGACTTCCAAACTTGTTACAAGAGAAACGCCTAGCGATCCATGAAATTTAAGACTGTAGGGTGACGTCCAAAATGTAATAAGAAGAAAAGTTGATATTAGTTCTGGAAAAAACCAATACTTATGTAGATCTAGTTTTCTCTCTCGTAATTTAAATCTTAAAAAGCATATACTAATGAAAAAGATATTAAAATCCTCAGATTAATCCTCTACGAGACTCCTTAATATCACAGAGAGAGAGAGAGAGAGAGAGAGAGAGAGAGAGAGAGAGAGAGAGAGAGAGAGAGAGAGAGAGAGAGAGAGAGAGAGAGCATAAAATTTTCAATAGTACATATGCATTAAACCGAAAATACATACCATAGAAAATACATACCAATTACTTTATAAAAAATCTTAATTAAAAAAAAAATCTATTGATCCACATGTCAGATAAAAAAAAAAAAAAGTCCCAATAAAAAACATGAGATTTCCAATGAAATCACACCTAAAAATCACTAGGCGTTATAATTCAAATGTACATATCCTTTTAACGTAGACACCTACTACTACTACTATCCCCCACAGCAAAGGAACTGGCTCCCCAGCCCCTCAAAAAATAATGAAAAAAAAAAAAAATCCACTGATCCATAGCTCTGGACTGACTCGTATTGTCAGTCTGTCGAAATAGATTAATGTTTGACATAGATCCAATTTCAAAATTCCATTTTATTCAATAATAAAACGCGTTTCTGATTCCTTTATTTTTTGTATTTATTTCTTTTAAAAGAAAAAGACTGAGGGGCTTCCAGTTCATACACTTTTACTTAAATATAAACGTCATCGAAAATGGAACTGGAGGTCCCTATCTAACCGAGGGCTGACAAATATAAAAA
>NC_090751.1:62244311-62261811 GCF_036898095.1 Palaemon carinicauda
AATCCAAATAAATAATGGAAGGTTTGTTAGCATGGGAACAAAAACAAAATACAAAAAAAAACTACAGATTCTTCAAAATTTATTCTGTAGATACACATTTATAAATATATTCATTGACACTAACATCAGATACAAAATTGAAGAAAAACTAAAATGATACCTGGCTTGCTTATTTTCCTTCCAACGTTAAAAAGTAGAGAATACAAGAAAACTGCCTGTCGATAAAGATATATAGATAAACATATACGCAAACATCATGGAAAATAATAATCATATTTCTTTCTTTGTGTAACGATAAAAATGAATACTTTAAATTCTTTCCAATCATTAATCAAATTAAAATTCGGTAAAAATTTCGCACCAGTTCCTATACTAACTGTAATATCGCACTCTCTACTTTTAATACAAATCAGCAGAAATTTCCTTTGCACAAAACATTCTTATATTGAATGTCTCAACAAGGAAATTTGTCACCGGCAAAATGTGGCCAACTAATTTTGAAGAAAAAAAAAATTAAAATCATATCTATATATCAGTTATTACGTCAGAACGCAAGTCGTAAATAAGAAAAAATATACTACATATAGTTATAAAAATGTAAATAAAAAAGGTAACAACCAAAAACATTAGAGAGAAATCAAATGTCAATATCTATAACAAAAACTAAGCCAAGCCAATTAGAATTGCCCGGAATCTACCCTACACTGTGTCTGGAAATCTAATATTTATCACTTTGAGTTTATATTAATTGCCGGAAAAAATACCCGTGCTAATTTTAGCTTTTATACGTCCATGTCCTTTCGACATGCTATGCAAATTGTGGCAATTTTAAAATATAAAAGGAGTTAGAAAGTAGTCGATATTTATAGATAAAATGTCTCTTAAAATGTCTACATGGACATATGTATAATCGTTTCAAAGGAAAAATACATGTGCATTAAACAACTGAAAAAAACTCACTTAAAAGGTCTAAGTGAAAATTTCCAAGCTGACATTAGAGCTCCGACCTATTAGGTCATGGTTTCAGATTTCCGTTTGGTGAGCCGCAGCCAAATGTGCTACAAATCTCAAATAGTTTCCTTGCCAGAAATGAACCGGGTTTTGTATTTTCTCAGTTTTAATCATTTGCTTCTTGTTATTTTTTGGCATTACAGGTGTATTGATATAAAAGATTTATTTCCTCTAGGAATTTCATACTTGAAACCTAATGTATAATGAACACTCAGGGTAAGTTGTGTTCTTCGGGGTCTACGATGATTTACCAGCAGCAGGTATAAATAAAAGAAAATTCAAGTAGAATTACTTTTGCGCAGCTTCTCTGAATTAGATCGTCCTGCGCCATTGCCTAAGTATTCCGACATGAATATTTTCTTAAAGGTTTTGCATTGTATAAAGCTGTTTAGTAATCAAATAGTAATATTTCACGGTTTGAGAACCAAGAAATGGGCTGAAGCATATCGAGCGTATATTGTATATTCAACGGAATTTCCAATTACTCTAAACCCAGTTTTCCCTTAGTTTTCTCATTTTATAAGTCTATTAAAACTTTCTTTAGGAACTGAATAATAATATGATTATTACTATAATGTGTATCATTATAATTTCTATTATCATAGGAATATGATTATATTTTTTATACTAGGACCTGAGAGTGATAATAAGAAAATAAGAGCAGGAGACTAAAACGTTGGTATGAAAAAACACCTAGGAAAAAAGTAAGGATCAAATGTCAATTATGATAATGTTATGTGAGTAATTTGAAAATATATGGAAAAAGATGTTGGTATCATGTATATGTACATAGATTAGAACAACCTTGTAATAAATTTGATGGACGCGTAATTTGGAATAGAGAGTATGCCTGTATGGTATCGAAGATAGGCTGCTGAGAGTGATGAAACGTTCTTATGATAGAATGTGTAGATGGGTGAGAGACTGCTGTACCTCACGTATATCACACAGGCTCGTACACTCGAACAGTATTTTTTTTTCTTTTTTTTTTTTTGTATAATGTCTTTATAGCTCTTCCCTCGCACTGAAAACTGTTGAGGCCTGTATTTTCTTGCATCATTGTGTTTGAATTCTTGTGCCATTCTTGACTGGAACAGGTTGTATATATACTATGGTTGCATCCAAATAAAGTTAGTAATATTTGACTCGTCTCTCGGTCACCTCCTGCAGCTTGCTTGCACATTGGTCACCAGCGGAGTGACCGCTCCGTCCTGCCTTCCCCCTCACTGCTGTCCCTTCTTGTTTTAAGATGCGGCAATCCCCGAAAACACTTTCCAGGAAATCTCCGATTGGCTGTGCAAGCAAGGAAACACCCCCATATTGTACGAAAACCTCAAATCATTCTTCCTGGAGCAGTACTCGCCACCACTGGCCACCCGCATTAAGAAACTTTTTCAGAGCTCTCCACAACCCTTGGGGGACCAAAAGACTTCGCTCACCCTCAGGGAAATGACCAGTATCGCTCACCTGCAACCTGCCGTAGACGGCTCTCCTCCTGAAATGAATCTACTTCGTGCCCTTTGGGTACAGCGCCTACCCAAACTATATGTACTGCCATCCCACAAAGGACCTGATGACCAAAGTCGATGCCCTTATGTACAGCCACTTCACCACATTCCAGACCTCCATCAACGCCTCCACTCCTGACGAAATGGACAACTATTCAACATCGACCGAAGCTGACGTGAATGCGGTAGAACACATAAGCCCAACCAGTGACGATAAAGCCGCCCACCACCCACATATACCAACCCTCGCTTACGCCCCAACCAACGACCTCTCCAGCCACTTACTGACGCCCATCGGCCGCAGTTATGCTACTACCCTTCCAAATTAGGGGCTGCTTCAAAATGTCTGAATGATTTTCAGTGGACAAAAAGATGTATGTAGGCATTCCCTTGCAGTGGGGGCCTTCCCTGTCGTTTCTTTTTACATGACACAGGTACGGCCGTGCAAATTTTGGTAGACACAGGTGCTCGCCGTTCTCTTCTGCCAAGGCCACTGTCTAGGACACGACATAGTCTTTCTAAGTCAGCCAAAACCTGCCTGGTAGCTGCCAATGGATCTGTGATACCCCTCCATGGTTATGAAATACTCACATCATCGTTTGGAAGCGTCAAATATATTTGTAAGTTTCTCGTTGCTGACGTCACATTGCCAATTCTCGGTGCAGACTTCCTCTCACACTTCTACCGCCTGGTCGATGTAGCTCACCAATGGTTAGTCAATGTGGATTCGTACTCCTCGACGCCTCTCCAACCCGACCTCTCAGACTTCTCTCTCCACATCAGCACACCCATGGATGCCTATGCCCACCTCTTCATATCATACCAGGAAGTTTTTGTCCAGAACTTCGTCAATTCCCAAAGGTTCCCGCCAAACTCTTGATTTATCACCATATCAAGACGACGGGGCCTCCAGTGTTTACCAGATTCAGATGTCTGGCACCGGAACATTTGACTGATGCTCAACAAACGTTTGCCAGAATGCAAGAAATGGGCCTTTGCCAAAAGGCCTCAAGCCCATGGCCGTCACCCTTACACATCATCCTGAATAAAGATGGCTCTCTGCATCCGTGTGGGGATTACAGGCACCTGAACATGTAGACAGAACCGGATCACTACTCCCTCCCAAACATTGCCAACGTGACCTACTTGCACAAAGCTAAAATTTTCTCCACGCTCAAACACCTGAAGGGGTATTATCAGGTGTCCACGAACCCAGAAGACATCCCCAAGACCACCATCACCACCCCCTTTGGTACATACAATTTCAATTACTCCTATTTTGGCCTTCGTAATGCTGGGGCCACTTTTCAACTTTTCATAGACGGCATCTTAGGGAAACTCTCCTTCTGTGTATGTTACGTGGACAACATACTTGCGTTCTCTGCCTCCAAAGACGAACACCTCCGTCATCTATACATCATGCTCGACCGCCTACAACAGAATGTGTATCGTTCTTAGGGCACCGCACCACTCCTGAAGGAGTCAACCACCTCCCTGAGAAGGTAGCGGCTGTTCATAACTTCCTCATGCCCTCAACTGTCAAAGCACTACAAGAATTCAACGGCATGATCAACTATTATTACCATTTCCTGCCAGCCATAGCCGCCACTCTTGACTTCCCCCCTCCCCTCTACGTTTCCCTCATGAGCAAGCCAAAAGTCCTGAAGTGGGGTCCCCTTTAGGATGCGGCCTTCTGCAACGTAAAGAATGCCCTATCAACGGCTACTACTCTCCCTTTTCCCGTGCCACATGCACCTCTCCATCTCTCTACCGATGCCAGTGACGTCACTATTGAGGCAGTCCTCGAGCAGGTGGCCAACGGCTTGTCCTACCCATTGGCCTTCTTCAGTAGAACGATGAAATAAACCAGAGATATTAAAGTGATGGTATAAAATTTTGGAATATTAGATCAAAATGTGAATGGATTGTGGAATAACTAATATCAACAGCTAATACAGTATCCATTTGAGATAGTGTAATATCAGTCACTATTGAGTTTTAAACTGTATGTTAAAGAAAAAAGTAGCGAGGAAGTAAGTTTTAGCAGTAGCAGCTTTGTGAGGCTAAATGGAATCCAGAATAGAATGAGTTGATACATATATGGAGAGTTAATATAACCATTAATAATAAAAGGAAGAAGAGGTAATTTGCAGAATAAGTGTGGTAAAGTGTTTGAAATGGTTAGGGAGAAAATTAGAATGTCAGTAAAGACTGGATAAGTGAAAAGTAAAGGTAAAAATTCTAACTTATATAGATCAACTTATAAATTATATTAGAATTGGAAGGGTGATAAATGTGGATATACATAGAAAGAACGCTGTTAGGTTCGTAAACAAAGTTGATAATGGAATGTTTTACGTGAGAAAATACGAGACATACTTAGAAAACACCAGAGCGCTGGACTGAAAGATTTTTTGATTACGGATACGAGGAAACAGCGTACTGGATGATTAGCCAGCCTGATGATGATAAGTCATTTGCGTGGTAAATAAAGCGGGGTTCATAGTGAAAGTTTTCAGCATATGGCGTTCACATAAAACTATGCAGTTTGATTAAAAATGTGGTATTGACCACTGCGTTCTTTTTCTCTCGAGTCACCCTTGTTGCATGATGTATGAAAGTTTAATAGTAGCAACAACAACAATAATAATATGAAATCCATGATTTTATACTTTCGTGTAAAAATCTACACCGTATGGCGAGTGTTCAATACTTGAAATAAATTACGATGAAACCGCCTTCCTAGGAAACCAAAAATAACTTCCAAAGGAAAATTTGTAAAAGATGAGGAAATCTAAAACCATAGACGGATATCACACAAAGAACTGAAGAAAAGTATTACGAAGCAAGTACAGTTAGAAGGAAGTTAGCTCAACGACTAGAGTAAAGTTGAATCTTTCCATAAACGCAAAAATATAAGGGACCAAATTGCACGTATAAAATCAAAAGAACTAAATGAAAAGAAGTAATTTTAACAAGAGTGAATATCTTATAGAAGCCAGTGTAACATTGATTGCGTAAACATTTTGATAACGATGAGGTGCAAAGATTGAAACAGGCCGCTATCAAGACATTCCTATCAAATTTGAAACAAAACAGCAATGTACGCTATAAAGTGAATAGAATATCATCACATACAAACTTAATAATGTTACATAAAATAACCCTTGGAAGCTATTACTGTCTTGAAACTTTCAGTTATAATAAACCAGAGCAAATTTTCATCCTAAAAATCTGTCCATACTAAATGTGGATAAAACTTTAATAAAAGAGCAAAAGTTTTATATTTTATAGTTGCAAAACAAAGCTTTGTCTTTTATAAAACTTTATCCACGAAAAATGGACAAAGGCCATCAGAAAATAATCTCCAAGATCCGTAATACCTGCCGATCATGCATCACCTAAATCAGTGCTAATTAAGAGATTGACATTCAAACTAAATTCTGACCTTGAAAGCTAGATCTAAAAGAAAATATTTTAAAAAGCAGGCCACTTGAGTATAAAGTGTCATCAACTTCATAAAAATAATATATTTGATCTTGAAAATGATCTGTGACCGAAGGAAGTAAGTTGGCCAGGGCATCAGCCACCTGTTGAGATGCTACCACTTGAGAGTTATTGGGTCCTTTGACTGGTCAGTAATTACTACACTGGATCCTTCTCTCTGGTTACGGTTAATTTTCCCTTTGCCAAAACATACACCTAATAGTCTAGCTTATTCTTTACACATTCTCCTCTGTCCTCATACACCTAACAGAACAGAGAATACAAAACAATTCTTCTCTCAAGGGGTTATATATTGCAGTGAAATTGTTCGGTGGCCACTTTCTTTTTGGCAAGGGTAGAAGAGACTCTTAAGCAATGGTAAGCAGCTCTTCTAGGAGGACACTCCAAAATCAAACCAATGTTCTCTAGTCTTGGGTAGTGCCATAGCCTTTGTACCATGGTCTTCCACTCTCTTGGTGTAGAGTTCTCTTGCTTCAGTGTACACTCGGGCACACTATTCTATCTATTTAACTTCCTCTTATTTTATTAAAGTTTTTAAAGTATATATATGAAATATTTAATTTTATGTTGTTACTGTTCTTAAAATATTTTATTTTAATTACTTCTCTTATTGCCTGGTTTCCTTTCCTCCCTGAGCTATTTTCCCTGTTGGATCTCTTAGGCTTATCCAATTAGGGTTGTAGCTTGGCAAGTAATAATAATGATGATAATAATAATACATTATGATAAAAAATACCTAAAACATCAACATTATGTCTCTTTCCAAAGACCAGAGGCATGTAACTACTATAGTTTCAAAAAGAATTGAGAAACAAGGAAAACACATACTAAAAATAACACTTTACAGCCTCATCCAATAACGATAATTAATAGCGACAGAAATACTAACTTACGAGATATAATCTATTAGATACGTAAACATATGACCCAAAAGCGAACGCTATATGAAAGGTATTCCCATAAATTTTACATTTTATGAACCAATGAGCTACTACACTTCCTTCATAAATTTTACATAGCAATCTTTTACATAACTCTCACACTAGTAAATAAAGAAACGGTGGAATACAAACAAACCGATAGGCAACAAGATGGGCGAAAAATAGGAGTTTCAGAAGAGAATATGAAATGAACTACTTCCACTTTTATCTAAAATTATATGGTAAAAACATCTTCAATTACTTGAGGAAACGACGAAAACGCTATGAGACCAATTGGCAAATCCTTAATAGATCTTTAATCAGGTCTATTATCAGGGGTTACTGATAGATATGTGTCAAGCAGAAAAAAATGCAAATATAAAAATACATTTGCTCACTAAAACTAAATAAGCATCAATGTACTGTTCATGAATTACTGTATGCTGAATTTATTACTGGTTCAAAAGTAATTATATAAAGGTTAAAATTTATGTAATTACGTAAATATGTAATAGTTCTCGGTTTTTAGGCCAAGATCAGAAAAATATCGCTCGGATGCTGAACATTATTCTGTATAATGGAAAAAATTATATTTTTTCTTTCAAATGAACTTGAAAACGAAAATTTCTTTTCGAAAATATTTGAAAGAATAAGAATTTGGACCCCGGCCGCTTTACAACATAAGGAGAACGATTTCGGCAAGAAACCTCCCTCCGAACTGGGAAATGTCATTTTGACTCTCTTAGAAAGCCAGAGAAAGCTATATCACCAACAAAGTATGTGGGATCGACGACCTTTCCTCAATCGCTGACCGCTGCCGATAACCAGCATTTGTTCGTTTTTTGCGATAAGTTTCTCCTTTTGCCAAATTCACCCAGTTTCTCCAAGTGAAAAGCTTACTCTGCTTGCTATATCTCGGCTTTGTTTGGAAGCTATTTTCTAGATAAATTGCTGTCATTTGCTATTTGTTTTTAACGTAAAGTTAACTTTATATCTTTTCTGACTAACACAAATACTGTATCTAAACACTATCTCAGAAGAAACTTTTTCTGATAAGATTCTATTTCAAATGTGCTTATTTTCAAGTTGTTGAAAATAAAAAGTCATGAAGTAATAATCGGTATCAGTTATACGACACACTCAATTACACGCTGTAATACCATAATCCCATTAACTTTCTGAAGAACCTCCCTTGGAAAATATTCCATGTGAAATAAGAAAATGCTACAAAATCAAAGTAATGGGCAAAGGGAATGCTCATATCAAATAATACGAGCATAAAAGTTAAATTAGGAAGTAGAATCACCGATCTTTAAGATCAATGCTAAAAGTATTTTCACAGTTCACAAAGAAAGGGACTCCGAACCCTTTCGTAATGAGCAGTATGACATCTACGGTATCTCACGTGAAAAGGGATGCAGAAGCTCTGGGTAAAAATTATCCCTCACTAACCATACAAGCACGGACACTAAAGGAATAACAACTGAAGTAAAAATCATCCTGCGACCAACTTCAAGAGAAAATACAAAAATACTTGCCAGAGGCTAAACTCGGCAGTGAACATTGGGATGTGTTCAAGTGATAATATTACCTTGTTAGTGCAAACGAAGCAAACGTTTCTCCAAAAAGTAAAATCGTATGGAATCCTTACCAGATAAATTGGGCAAATTATATCAGATCTAGGTAAAAATACAAACAGGTTCTCACACGCCCATCATCACCATCATCTCTTATCGCGCCAACATTATATCCACAGTAGAGCGACCTGATTACATTCATAGAGATCAAAGTCTGTATAGATTGGCCCCTGTTCACGCCCACAAAGTATGAGGTCCATTATCTGGATGGGATGACCAAATGGACACTCAGCAGAGGGGTGAGACCACACTTTTGAAGACTGTCTCCAGTCCTTCCAACTCAAGTTCTTGCTGGATGAAGAGTAACCAAATTCTTTCTACAGAGGTTTGTTCCATGGGAAAAGACTCAAAGGGGCTCTGGATGGCCGCACCAGGTGGACAGTGATCTGTTTCTCTCCAGCATTCTGAGCGGTAAGTTGCTGACTCCATGGGGTCGATGCTAGTGGTGGTTATGAAGCTCTAGCGGGATTTCAATCTTTGTATAACCACCTGGCAATCATAAAGTGGGTGCCTTTCATCATTCTTTTGTTTATATTTTTGTGTCTTTGAATGGGCTGATCGGCGGATATTCGGTGATGCAATGCCTGACAATCTATAGAGTACTGGAGGGGGTGTTGAACTCAGGCACCAGTAATTATGGTGAGCAGTATTCGGCAGTGGAATAGTCGAGTCCCAGAGCGGTTTGTCTTTGGGTTTGAGGATTTGTTCCCCAATTTGAATTAGTAATTATGATAACGTGGTTATTTCTAGTAGCTACCGTCTCCTTATTTTCCTTACATGCTCCCTAAAAGATAGTGTTCAGTCTAATGTGACGCCTAAATAGACAGGAAAAATAATTCTTCAGTTTCTTATCATTCGATTAGATGTTCAAATCCCTTTTTGTTAGGTAGATTTTATTATAGAAAACACATACCCGTGTATAGTCTGGGTTGGCATTTAGATAGTTTTGCTTGAAGTATTCATTAAGATCTTTCAAAGCATCTGAAAATTTGCTCTCAATGGTAGTAAATTAGTAAATTAATCTGACTGGATGACTAGGCACAGATCATCTGCATATATAAACCTACGAATATCTCTAAACTGTGGTTGATCGTTGGTACAGATTTTGAAAAGCACGGGGGGCAATATGGACCCGTGTGGGAGGCCGTTTTTCTATTTTCGCCATCTGCTCTTCCTTCTGTCCAATTCAACAAAGAAAAGTCTGTTACTCAGCAGTGACTGGATGACATGGACAATACTCAAGTAGTGAATAACTTTGGAAAGTTTTATAAGAAGCAATCTATGATTCATGGTGTCACAGGCTGCTGATTTTCTTAAGCTCAAAGCCATCATCAATATAGTGAGTGAGGCTAAGTGCCCGAGACCAGAAGGATCTTCCTACTCTGAAGCCAGCTTGGTCTGGTGTCAGTTGTTCTTCGACTGTAAGAGCTATGCGAGCCACCATCATCCATTCCTAGTTTGGCTAGTAAAAATAACAACAACAACAATAATAATAATAATAATAAAAATAATAATAATAATAATAATAATAATAATAATAATAATAATAATAATAATATGTTGACTGATAGGTCTTAGGGAGCATTGATCTTTGCCAGGTTTTAGTAAGGCCACCCCTTTTTAGTTCTTCTCCATAGTTTTGGGATCTGAACTGTTCCTACACAGTTGTTAATAATTGCTAATACCCGCTTTATTGTCCTGCTGCCAAACTGCAGTATTATCTCAGTTGTGATGTTCAGCCCAGCTGCGATTCCGGGTTATAGGTATTTCATAGCTTCTTGCAGTTCACACACGGTAGAAAACAAAAATGCCAACTAAATGTGATCTAGAATCCAACAGTTTCCTAGAGTCAGTGTACATGTAAGTGTTTCTACAGACATCCATGCATATAATATGAGCTCTTCATCGTATCTGTATATTTACATATATACAAAAATCTCTTCACCCAAGATATAAACGCCTTCTTAAACTGAGCATTGACATAAATATGTTGTTTAAAATAAAAAATTTCAATGTAAGAACTACATTGCTCACAATTTGACTATATTTTTTTTTATTTCGCAAAGAAAAGCGTACTTAATATCCATAGAAAAGTATTCGAAGTTTTACCTCAAAATCTAAACGCAGATAATATTGCTTTGGACGCTTGAGAAAGTAGCTTAAACTTATTACATAAATTTCATACTTACATATAAAATCATCTGTATTTAAAGAAGAAAAAATCATAAGTAAATAATTATATATTTGAATACTGAACAATGACTACTAGGAAGGATAATTCCAGTTTACAAAAACCATGCATTCTACGCCATATAAAAAAAAAAATTAAAAAAAGTTACAGCATATCAAGGTGTCTTTAAAATCCACGGTAATGGACCAATACTCATGAAATCATTTATGTTCATGTATTTAAACATATATATATAGATGATCAAAGTTAATAATATATGAAATACTGATACAAAACATATCAAAATGTAGAAAAATTTATAAGTAATAATAACTAGAAAAAAAAAACACATTCAAAAGCAAAACTAAGCAGACAATACGAGACAAATGCAATTTTCTTTTGACTTCCAGCAGAAAATGACTCACTTAACTCAGTCTCATCCTACAAATTATCTAAGGCTATCTCCCTTGTATTTTTTTCCCTAGTTCCATCTGAAAAAATTTATCCTTTACCATTTTCCCTAACTTGTGTAATAAGAAAAAGAATATTAGCTTACATAAACTACCCCTTTAATGTTATTCATATTCCCGGCCAATTTTTGCTTACATCCAAGAACGTTGGATGTTGTGGTAACGAGGAATATGGAAAACAGGAGGGGGAAGTGCTGGCGATGAGAGAAAAAATACTACTGAGACAGGAAGATTAAAGCAAGGCGGGAGGGATATAAAAAGGACATTCTACGAAAGAGGGAGTAACAAAAAGAAAAAAAGTCCACGTTACGACCATCTTTCGTGGCACCAGCCCAAGAAACCAACGATGGAACACCCTCCCAGTTCTCTTCTAATACACACACATCTATATATATATATATATATATATATATATATATATATATATATATATATATATATATATATATATATATATATATATATATATATATATACATACATAAATACATACATACATACATATATATATATATATATATATATATATATATATATATATATATATATATACATATATATATATATATATATATATATATATATATATATTTATATATATATATATATATATATATATATATATATATATATATATATATATATATATATATATATATATATATATATATATACAGTATATATATATATATATATATATATATATATATATATATATAATATATATATATATATATATATATATATACAGTATATATATATATATATATATATATATATATATATATATATATATATATATATATATATATATATATATATACTCAGCAGTTTGGATTTCGTAAAGGTCTTGGAGCACGTGATACTGTACAAAAATTCCGTGACTGTGGTCAGAAAGTTCGTCTAATTGGCCTTGATTTCAGTTCTGCCTTTGACCGAGATAATTATGAACCACTTGTTTTCTCAAAATAAAACAGTTGGGAGTAAGAAGGTCTTCTTATAGCATCATTGTTGGAGTTTACGTGATGGATTGCAGAGAGTTGTTGTTGATGGGCACCATAGTGAGTATAGGAATGTGATATCTGGTGTTCCTCGGGACATTGTTTTTTGACCCATTACTCCTCATTCTATATACACATATGTGATTTGGCCGAGAAAAGAAGCTCTTTACATATGCAAATGGTGCTATTCTCTGTGCTTCAATTCCACCTCCTGAATGTAGATAAAGTGTTGATAAAGCCCTTAATACAGACAAGGACAGTGAATCCTCAACATCCAGATCTCAGCACTGATACTGTTTCTTTAAACTTATGCAACTCATGATTCTTGATAGCAAATTTACTTTTCAACTGCACAAAAAATTGACTAATTGAAAAAGTCTTTTCAAGATTTTTGATGATTAATACATTCTGGAAATGTGTTTTAATTCTTTCATTTTGCCTTGTTTCGAGTATTGTTCTCCCGTCTGGTCTTCAGCTGGTGAATTTCACCTTAACTTGTTGGACAGACACTTGCGATTTGTTAATGTTTTTTATTCTTGATCTAGATATTAATCTCTGCCACCATCATTCAGTTGGTTCTTTATGCATGTTGCATAAGATTTTTCATAACTCAGACCATCCTTTGTAATTAAATCTTCCCAGATAGTACCATCCTGGGTATGAAGTCAATTCTAATGGTTATGCCTTTTCATCATGAGATTCAATACTACACAGTGTTCGAGAAGTTTTATTCCAGCTGTGACCAGGTTGCGGAATGATTTCCTAATCAGGTAGCTTAGATCTTATTAAGTTCCAACTCGCAGCAAACATTTTGATGTTAAAAGTCGGAAATAAGTCTCCTTATACAGCTCATATTTGAAAGATCCATTCTAATATTTTTACTGTTCTTATAATATTTGATAATAATTGCCCATTGCTTTATTTGTAGTTAATTAAATTCCTTATTCCTTTCCTCACTGGGATATTTTTTCCCTGCAGCAGCAGCCCATGGTAGCCTATTGGAACGTAACTGTCTGCCGATCTGTTGGACTGGGGTTCAAGGTCAACTCAAGCTCGATAGATTCCTGTAGTATCAGCAACCTCACAATCCTCTTGAGCTTAGGAGAAGGGGTCGGGGGGGAGCCAAGAGGTCTATCTGCTGAGTCATCGGCAGCCATAGCCTGATCCTTCCTAGTCCTAGTTTGGGGGGAGAGGGGGCCTAGGTTCTGGTCATATGTAAATATGGTCAGTCTCTGGAGCATTTTCACTGTCCATTGCCTCTGATATATATATATATATATATATATATATATATATATATATATATATATATATATATATATATATGTGTGTATGTATACGCACACACATACACACAAAACAAAAACTACAAATGAAATTTTCATAACTTAGTAATATTAGAGTTTAGAACAAATTCTCTAGAAACATAAGGTCCTAAAAGACTATGGTGTTTGAGGAGTAGGGGTGGCAAGAATAAGCTTGTTCCATACCAACCTAAGAAGCCTTGCTGAAATAAACAATAGATAAAATCAAGAGCAATCCAATTCAAATCTACTTAACAGTCTATGATAAAACGGCCAAGGTTATTATCATGATGTAACAATGGGATTTAAAAATTTATCCTTTTGGGTCATGGTTGTAAAAGACAGTAGTTATAACACACAGAAGAAAAATGTGAGAGAGAAAGAGTATGTTTTGAGGATACTTACACAAAATTCTGACATACAGTATGTTGTAAATATGTTAGCTTAGGTGTTAGAAGAAAACAATTCAAAACTAAAGACAAATACTCATTAAACTTAGATCTGAAGGCATACAAAATTTGGATTCATGAATGAATAGTAAATATCCAAAATTCCAAAGCTGAAACTCACTCCCAATTGAAATATGAAAGCTTCGTTACATGAATTCCAGTCCCATAGCAAGTCTTCAAAGATAGCATAAAGGAGAAAGGTGCATTTAGGTAGAAGGTAAATGATTGAAACAGAAATCATAAGAAAATATATAAATACAAACAAACACACACATATATACACACACATATATATATATATATATATATATATATATATATATATATATATATATATATATATATATATATATATATACACACACATATGTGTGTGTATGTGTGCGTGTGGTGTGCGAGTGTCTGTTTAAGTATATTACTCTATGTGTATGTGCGAACAAAGACAGCAAAAACATAAAACAAACAAACAAATGAAATGATCCTGTCCGAGAGGAATTACCGAGTGCCTAATGAACGCGTCTGGAAGAACATAACGATGGTGTCGAAGGAGGAAGACGAGAAGGAAAAAGAAGAGGGGGGAAGGGGGGGGGGGGCAAAGCAAGGAAGGTTTTGGCATGATTCTCATCCAGGTACCTTATGAGCAGATCGCGTCGTATCATCGCTCATTCGCGACAAAATATCTAGCCACTAAAACGCCCCGTAAACAAGGGCGAATATGCCTCCACAGCGGTTCCATCAAACGGGATTAAACTCCGCACACCGGCGTTTGCTTTGCTCCTTCTTATCTTGTTTTAGGCCCTGATAAATGCCTAATCTATTCCTACCTGGTATACAGACGCACAGGTTAAGAAGAGAAAAACGAAGAAGAGAAAAGGAAAAATGTGATAAGAGAGATGGCTTCTGTGTAGGAATTTCGGGGATTCTGCGATAGGAATGGAAGGGAGAATATTGAGTAAGGCGTGAAGAAAGGGTATTCGGAGGTAAAAATTGGAGGGCGAACATCTAAGGGGAGAATTGGAGGACGAGCTTCTGAAAAGAGAACTGGGGAGGAGAACCGAGAAAAGGGGGGTAAGACAACACAGACGAATAATGGCTAAAGACCCTTACCGTGTCAAAAATGCATCTATTTTGGGCCTGGTTGCAATGTGAGGGGAGACGGCTCTAATCCTATTTAACGCTCGGCTTGTTTGTAACATAGTGCCTTATTCTTCTTCTTCTTATTCACTCGCAAAAATGTAGAGAAGGCAAGCTTCGTAGAATGTCTAAAGTGCATTCTCTAACACGTGGAGACCCAATGTGACGACGAATATCTCTCTCTCTCTCTCTCTCTCTCTCTCTCTCTCTCTCTCTCTCTCTCTCTCTCTCTCTCTCTTTCTCTCTCTCTATCTCAATGAATATCAAAACGTAGTCTGAAACGCATATTTTGACGACCCCTTGAAGTTTATACTCTTTCATCAGTATGCTATTTCAGTGGTTCGGACCACCAAATCTCAACACACAATGAAAAAAAATATATGTGTGTGTGTGCGTGTGTGTGTGTGTGTGTGTGTGTGTGTGTGAATCCTATCTCCAGTCTGCGTTGATGCTGCAGTTATCAATTCTCTTTCGACTATCTTAATTTTTTTACTTATCAAATGGGTGATAAAGGAAGGAACCTGTATAAATGGAATTCAGCTGAAACATGCAGAAGCAGCTAAACTTTTTGCCATGACGTTGATAGACTGTTCTCGACACCCACATAATATTTTCCTTGATTTTAGCCATCTAGTGACTGAACTCTTCCAATAACAAATACTGAACAGTCCTGGTTTTACTCAAGTGTGCAGACATCTGCAGTCTTCCATGTTTCCTTTCACACACATTCGACTCTGCTTGATACATCAAACTAAAAGGTTTCAATGAGTATTTTTAGAAAGTAAGTGAAAGAATACGGTGAGAAAACAAAATATATAGATCATGCATAGATGCGCATAATTACTTATACAACCGAGTTGAATAAACTATGAAAGCTCCAGTTTTGCATTTAAAAAATAGTACAAGGATTTTAGGGTATTAAATCTACTCAATGTCCCTAAATATTGTCTTTGCAACTGTAGATAAGTAATAAATCTAAAGAAAAATCATATTTGGAAAGTTCAGATGACGTCCTAACATGATGGTTTTCTTTTCTTTACTAACCAACAAAATTTTACTAACCAACAAAATAACAAGAAATTTTACTTGTAACATAAAAGATAAGGTTCTCATTTGATATTACAGAAGATCGAAAAAAAAATGATACCGTTCCGACAATTATTGGAGCTTATCTACGTAAAATCTGACATGAAATAAATTTACGATTGGTCGCCAGCTCAGATAAAGCGTTTTATCTATGAAAATATCCACTGCTTCACACTAAAACCCCGCACTTTCTATGGAAAAAATTTGCGTTTACACAGCAGGAATCTAGCATGATCCTTGGATTACTTTGGCGTCTACCAAGAAGTACCCTTACACATGAGAAATTTTACGGAATAGTTGTACGCAGAACGCTCGTGAAGAATCAAGCATTTCACAACGCGAAGGACTCAGCATCCAGGCACTTTCTTCATTAAACTTAGGGTTTAATGAAGAAATACGTTTTCTTCTACCCTTCGCAAAAATCAATTACGTCTTCATACGAAAAACATATACTTTTCTTCGGTAAAACTAAGATCAATTCACAGGCCCGTCATTATATGTCACCCCCGAATACTTATGGACATTCTATATTATACATGGATGGAAATTAGCACCATTTCATTATCATTTGAGTGAAACAATAATCTTCATTCTCAATTCATCAAGTTCTATTATTCTTGTCAAGTCTAGGAGTGGCATAAATTACGATGTCTAAATTTTTTATCCGCCACAAAAAAACAATGAAGGTTTGCTAAAAGATTCCATTTCTTTTCTGTGTATAGGTCTACGGGCGCCGAAATCCATGTTTAACTATCCCAAAATCTTAAACATAAAGAGGAATAATAGATCATAATAAATGTTATTGTATAGGTAAGATACAAATGCATGTTTGCTTGTACATTAAAAGCAGATTAATAAGCACCTTCATAAGCACGTTAATCTGGAAGAGCTCAGACCCAAAAACAACGAATGATGGAAAAGGGAAACGACTGAAGGATACAAATGTAGTAACCACCCTTGTTATTCAAAGTTATATAGCAGGAATCAATGACATCTGAAAACTTAATTAAGTCTTGCAGCAGTATGGCAGGGTATGAAAATATAAAGCAAGGCTTATCCTAACAACATATAATTGACGCAAAGCCTACAAAAATGAGAAGTTTGAAAAAGAATGTGCCATTCTTTTGACTGTGGACAGAGGTCCCGAGGTAATAATTACGATTCACTATTACGAAAAAGGTTCGATACTATGCATTCGGTAATATTTTCTTTGAAGGTATGAGACATTAAATAATAATATTTTGGCGTCAAACCCGCTCATACTTAGTTGTCAAACCCTTCTAACACGAAAAGTAAAACCCAA
>NC_090751.1:62266811-62276811 GCF_036898095.1 Palaemon carinicauda
TAATAATAATAATAATAATAATAATAATAATAATAATAATAATAATAATAATAATAGGAGGAGGAATCTTTGAAGAAGCCTGGAACGATGTAGGAGATAGCCTCTAGGGCAACAGGAGATGCTCTTTCGGCAAGCGAAGAGGATGGTCAGGACTAATAGGTACGTTGGCATAAATATTAGGAGGCTCCTTGAACTCTCCTGGGAAGATTAGTGGCCTACTGCTAGAGGTGGTAGAAGTTGGAGGTGAAGGTGGAGGAATTGGGACAGCACTTGCTTGCGATTCTGATACCTCAATTTGAGCGTGAAATACGAGTTTTGCGCGACAAGGGATGATTTGTGAGCAGAAGTGGTCTTCTCACGAGCACCGGCAGCCATACTGTAAGATGGAAGCCGTGAGGATTACTTTTACTCCAGACGATCGCCTACAACAGACGTCATAGGCAGTGAGGATCTCTGAACAGGGTAACCCAATACATTGGGGAGTGTGCCTCAGGGGAGTGTGTCACAGAGGAGCTCGTTGGAGAGCATCGCATAGGCAAACCCTTCACTAAAGTATCCCAGGCCGCAAAGGGCGCGGGGGTAGCTTAACTGGACACCTATCTGTAGGGTGCTACGTAACAAGATCAGGTTCGGTCCGAGGTCGTTGAGGAGAGGGAGGAATCGAGGAGCGATATGCGAATGGATTACGCCTGCGCTTACCTCTTCCTCTTGAAGAGGAGAGTCTATATCTTGATCGTAAACGAAAGATTCGCGATCATGAAGGTTCTGTTCACGATCGTGAACAGCATGAATGTCTTAAGTGCCTAGCTTGCAAACATGAACGCTGGCCTTGCGATTGTGAACGTCTGTTTTCTTCGTAAACTGCGCCCTCGTGATCGTGAGCGTCACCCTCGTGTACAGGAGCTTTGTCTTCGCAAACTTAAGCATAGTCCTCGTGATCTAGATCGGCACGATCTAGAACGTGAACGTCCAGACCAAGATCTAGACTGTCTTGCTCGTGATTGTGAAGATTGCGATCGAGAGTCTTTACCTCGTGAAGAGGAACACCTCTTACGAGAGCGTTGAGACCGTTGGTCTCATGAGCATGAAACACTAGAGTTGGAACACCTTCTAGAAGAAGAGCGTTGATATTGCGATGACCTGCGATCCACATGATGATCTAACGGTTGTCGCAAAAGAGGATCGGAAGAAGAGTGACCCGAAGGATGAGGAGATGGAGAGTCTTGTCCCTGTGTGCCGCTAGTAGAAGGAACGCTGGTCTTGTGAAGACCATCACGAACAGCCGAAGGATTCTTGTGGGCAAAAACAGAAGGCTAAAGATTAAGAGACAACGAGGTCCCAGGATGACGAGCGGAACCATCATCAGCAGGAGGTCGCTGGAGAGGCGAACGTGAGCGATCGCCACGTCTATGCGTGGAAGATACAGGAGAGGGCGACAGATGGTCTTTGCAGATCTCAAGAGAATAAGATGTTGAAGGCTCTGGAGTTGGATCCTTCCTAGCACCGCGCTGAAAGAGAAAAAGTAACGCTTCCTTCGTAGGGGGAGCAGGAACCCTGCAGCACATCTGCAGGAGACAATAGCTCCCTGGTGGCTGGAGGTGAAGTTGTTACCCTGCAGAACCCCAAGGTTGCCAAGGAGTTATTCGGTCTGTGATCCTGCTCGATCACACCACCCCCAATAGGAACGCGAGCGAGAAGGAGCTCTAGAAAGAGGGTTGGCCGTGCAAGAAGAAGAATGCGCTTTCTTCGTCCGTGAGGGAGAGACATCGGGCTTCGCCTTCTTTCTTCGCCACCCAAATTTGGGAGGAAGACCACTCCCTGCACTCGTCACAGGGAGAACCCTACTCGCAGCGATGCCCTCTACACGTTGGAAAAAAAAAAAAAAAAAAAAGAGTGCAGGTCAGTATCCACTGAAGACATGTAGGTGCCACAAACACGTCCACATGAGGGTGTCAGAAGAAGCACACGCACACCTGAAAAGAAAAATCTAAAATTACAAAGCCCAATGGCAGCCTTTGGAGGAGAGAGGAGACCTCCACTTTCTACAAGCCACAAGAAAAAAGTGACTTGGCTCACAGCTGTTAGAGTATGTATAGTGGTTAGGCAGGGTTGCCACCTCGCACTTTTAGTCTGATCTCCACCTTCCAGCTTTGCCGAAAGATAATCCACATAACGTAACATTTGTTAGTATGGGAACAAATTACTAAATAGGATTCTTTATCTATTAACTTAAAGAAGTAATAGACAAGTAAACTGACGTTCACATTTGTGATCATCCACAAATCAACTGGTAAGCAATTGTTTAGATCCTTGAAAAATATAGTTTATCATGCAAATGTTTCAAAGATTAGGAAGAGGCAGGAATTGCGTTCACTTCTTTAATATATCTGGGTGTTATCAGCCAAATGACAAAATGGAACTTTGTTGTTAATTTCAAGATAGAACTCCAATCAATCATTCGTCAATCAATCACTATGAGTTAGTAAAGTGAAATGATTGTCATATGCTTAACAATAAAAATATCACTAACTCACATACCAGAATTCCGCAATTCCAAAATTATTTATAATACAAAAACCAGAAACAATATAAAAATTACTTGCTAACACAAAAATTAACATAATTAACAACCAAGAAATGATAAGGAATTACCAACAAACATAACATCAAGGGTGAAGAGCAAGAAAAGTAGTAAAACTAAACATGAGCTTCCATGAGGCGCCAATAAACAGAATGGCGCTTTCGTTGCAAATGTTCAAAGAAAAAAGAAGAAAACTTTAACACGAGGGAAATATATGTGAACTGTGCCAGACTTTGGAAAACAATAAAACTGAACCGAATCGTAAATTAACCTGATCACTTAGATATAATATGAATTGTAAAAGTAATGTTACTTAGTAATCACCTGATAAAGGCAAAGTATTTCCGAAAAATACTGTAGTGAAATGAATGAAAGTTAATAAATACAATTTCTTAACGAAAGCCTAACGCCGGGAAATCCAAAGATACTACATAAATACGATGACATATGATGAAAATCAACAAATTGTGTTAAATTGAAATAAACTTCTACCCCACATTGGGGTCGAACCCAGATATCTTAAATTGGAAGTTATTATAATCTAGCTACCGACCATGACAGCAAAAGCACTAAAAGAAGTCGGAACCCAAGTACCAACTGCATTTAAGGATCTTTCTGGTGAGACCACCGGCCAAAATAGATAAAATCTAATTCGCATTACTCCTAATGAGTCATTATAACTGCGTCTTCTGGCATGATTCCTAGCTGCTTTGCCTTGCATTTGATGAGACTAGCGTTGCATCCCAGAGGTAGAAATTTATTCATCTACCCTGTATAAAAGAGTACTCCTCCTGCCGGAAATATATTTGTGTGTGTATATATATATATATATATATATATATATATATATATATATATATATATATATATATATATATATATATATATATATATATATCCGGTCACGGTCAGCTTTCTCCGTCTCCGTCCCTCGTGTAGGAGTAGGAATAGGGATAACATGGCACGTGCATGTGCGTGTGCGCGCATATCTATATATTCAGCCGTCATTTGGACAGGTCGCGTACACTAGTGTGTGTGTATATATATATATATATATATATATATATATATATATATATATATATATATATATATATATATATATATATATATATATATATATATATATATATATATATATATATATATATATATATATATATATATATATATATATATATATATATATATATATATATATATATATATATATATATATATATATATATATATATATAGTATATATATATATATATATATATATATATATATATATATATATATATAGTATATATATATATATATATATATATATATAGTATATATATATATATATATATATTATATATATATATATATATAGTATATATATATATATATATATATATATATATATATATATATATTGAAGTTATATATGTGACTTACAATAAAAAGAAGAATTCTTAATCTTAGAAACTGATGGCCCTAATTTTCAAACCTACAGGTAAAACAAGGGTGAATTATTTCACAAAGCCTTAACTCTGCAAACAGGGAATGTAAATGCATGTACATTAACAGCAACCATTGACATGGTTTTCATGGTAGTAAATTAATCAAAACATACGCAATAAGCGCTTCAATACTATATTATTAAATTTTTGGGGATATTTTTTTCTAAATCTTCGGCACTGGTAGCCTATATTAGAAGACATAGACTTTGAAAATAACAAACAATATTTTATATTTATTCCTACATGAAAAAGAAAATTATGTACCACGATAAAAAAAATCTAAATATTTTCATGTATATATATTTACACAGAACAAAAGTATATTAAACAACCGAAAATCCCTAAACAACACACACACACACACACACGCACACTCATTTACACATTTCATTTTCATTCCAATTTCAGACTGAATAAAACTCGAATATTTTCTTGAAAGGAAAATTTGATTATATCAAAGTAAAACCGAGCAATATAGTATTTCATTGCTAAGAAGCTTACGACCAAAACACATCGGCAGCAGCGATATAAATAATAATTTCAAGACTCCAAATTCCCATGTCATTTCTCAACAAGGCCATAAAACGAGGCAAATTCATACTAATGAGCCCAGGGATTATTCAAGACTCTGCCCAAGACATATTCTATTGGAATCCATTGACCTTGTACAAAGAGAACCCCTCATGCCGTACTCAGCTTTCTTATATGCATACAAAAATACGAACGTGCATACACATAAAATGTCTTCATTGGAATTACATTTATGGATTGAATAATCCGAAAAGCCCTTTCAAAAATCACGTTGGGGTTCATACATTACAGTAATGAGAGAGAGAGAGAGAAAAAAATCAAACAAAGTATAAATGCAAATGAGAGCCTCCTATCCTTTTGTTATGAAATGAATACATGGCTAGTACAATAAATCATTTCTACTCTCTTGGTCCCGCAGCCGGAATCATTCATCATCTGAATGACCATTTCTTCCTTTCCTTTCACTTCTGTTTCAAGATACAATTGTCCATCTGCTCATTACTTTCATCAATGCAACTTCCTTTCTTAGTCCAACTTAAATATGGTCGATACATTTCAGAACGAGAAACTTAGACTAATGAAACGCTGATGTATTATATCATCATTAAAACCTTAAAATCATTATTACCATAACTTCCTTAGCGATGCCCCCGAGGACTAGCAGTCCTTCGGGTGCCAATTTGTGTAATGACTTAGCCGAAATCTAAATTTATTTTTCATGCAGAACTCTTGTTTTCTTGTTTTTGTTTGCACAAGCAAATCCACAATAGCTATAAAAAGAGGGAAGAGGGATTCAAGGAAAGGCAATATGAGAGAGAGAGAGAGAGAGAGAGAGAGAGAGAGAGAGAGAGAGAGAGAGAGAGAGAGAGAGAGAGAGAGAGATTCAACTCGCACGAGGAATTCTATGAATAGCACATAATTAAACGGATTTAGCTGGTATTTACGCTTCATGATTTTCTCGAATGGTCATACCAGGGAAGCAAGGAGGCTTGGAGAAAAAAAAAAAAAGTCGCACACAGCACAAAAAGAAAAAGGTTCCCCAAGTGTTCAAAAGGGGTCGTCCCCCGACGGGCGATCTACACACATGGCCCCGTTTGCTTTGGACTTGGTATACAAAGCTTAACAGGGGAGGGTTAATATTTGAAAGACAGGGGATGGGCATTTAAGAGGCTCTCATTAAAAACGTATAACGGGGTAGCTAACCAACCAGGTGAACAGAGACACCTACTAAGAGTGAACAAGTAGCAGGTTCAAGAGGAATAAATATCCTGATTAACATGCCACAGAAAAAATCTCTAACGATGATGTTAAGCTCTTGCGTGAAACAATAAATAGTGTAAACACTAATTCTATTTATGTTAAGCTAAGAAGATGATTATTATGTTGTTTCCACAAAGATCCCATTGGAAAATATTTTACCATACTAGCTGATTTGATGAATATTTAATAAATATTTTATAACAAGGGCAATCAGAGATTTCTGACCTCCGCCAAAGGATATGTTGGTAGAAATTACGTCAAAATCCGTCTAGTATTTTGATGTTATCTTTAAAATAGAGGAACATGCAAATCCGGATGTAGATCATCTCCGGATTAATGGGTTCGTTCAATGACCTAAGATTTATCTGCGGTGACAATTTCATCAAAATCCGTCGAGTAGTTTTGACGATTCCCTGACCACAGACACACAGACAAATAAATAAAATAAAATCCTGACCTGGATCCGAATCATCTCCAACATTTACTAGAGTCGTCCATGATCTAAGATCTATCCATGGTGAAAATTTCGTCCGAATCCATGAAGTAGTTTTGACGCTATCCTTAAAATGGGGAAAAATGCAAATCCGGATCTAAAATCCGTATACGGATCATCTCCTAAATTTAATCTGGTCGACCACGACCTAAGATCTATCTGTGGTGAAAATCTTGACAAAACCCATCAAGTAGGCTTGACGTAATCCTACCCACGACATATAGACAAACAAATAAACAAAATAGATTCGGATCCAGATCATCTCCAACATTTAATGGCGTCGTCCATGACCTAAGATCTATGTGGTGAAAATTTCGTCAAAATCCGTTTAGTATTTTTGACGTTATCTTTAAAGTGGGGAAAAGGCAAATCCGGATCTAGAACCCAGATCTGGAACATCTCCAAAATATAATGGGGTAGTCCACGACCTAAGGTTCACCTGTGGTGAATATATCGTCAAAATCCGTCAAGTACTTTTGACGTAATCCTGTCCACAGACATACAGACAAATAAATAAACTAGAATCCGGATGCGGATCATCTCCAAAATTTAATGGATTCTTCCATGACCTAAGAACTATCTGTGGTGAAAATTTCGACAAAATCCGTCAAGTAGTTTTGACGTTATCTCTAGAAAGGCGAAAAATGCAAATCCGGATCCGGATCATCTCCAAAATTTAATGGAGTCGTCCATGACCCAAGATATATCTGTGGTGAAAATTTCGGAAAAATCCATCGAGTAGTTTTGACGTAATCCTGTCCACAGACACACGAAAAAGGCAAAGCCGGATCTAGAATCCCGAGTCGGGTCAGCTCGAAAAAAAATAATGGGGTCGTTTAATGTCCTAAGACCTATCTTCGGTGAAAATTTCATCAAAATCAGTCAAAGTAGTTTTGACCTAATCCTGTCCACAGACACTCAAATAAATAAACAGACTCGATCGCCATACCTCCTTGGCGGAGGTAATAATTCTAAGTCCTATACTGGTTTGGCCTTCATCACACCAGACCAACAGTAATTATTACTGAAAAGTCGTTTCATATGAATTACAATTTTCCTATGGGAACCATAACCTAACCATCCCAGAAAATAGTAGTTAATAATGGAAAATACTTAAAAGTAAATGTCTTATTCCAATCAATTTATTTTACCTTTTTACTCCTCTTAGAATATTACAATTCACCTTAATGTCCGTCTATCTGTTAGTCGCTTAGCAGTATCACGTAAAAGTTTAAGCACGGATTTTGGGGAGATTCTTCGGAAAAGCCTCCTCCCAGGGGCTACCGACCAATCAATGAGATTCTGGTGGTGAATCTGGAACCCGATCAGGGGACATGAAACTTTTCAGGAAGGTCAGTCAAGGACCATTAAATGCAGATCAGGAATTAGATATGGCGAGGTAAAACTTTAATCCATGGCCATGGAGAATTACGTAAACATTTACAAAATTATTTTCGTGAAACAATATGACTGAAAATCAGAATTCTTTAATAGAACCTTTTGTAAAAAGAGCATCCATGTGTTCAAATCCATCCCTTCACTGAACCACATATATCATAATCGACGTAACAGTTCTGCCTTGCAAAATGACTTACTGTGAACATAACAATCCAATTTCTATTTATACTATTCTGCCTAATCTTGGAAAACTTGCATATTGCTAAAACTATTTCACTCTCAAAAGGAAAAAAAAATAACTGCATTTGAAAACACATTTGGTTTCTGTATACCATGAAACATATGGATGGTTAAATAATTTACAGAGAGTAAAGATATTTGACATCTATACAATAATAAAATAAATATCATTAAAACTTTACGTATGCTTTAAATAAAATTCACCAAAGGGAACCATTTAACATAAAATAAAATGACAAAGAACACATACATAACTGATTCATACTGTACAGTAAGTATACATATACATACATACATACATATATATATATATATATATATATATATATATATATATATATATATATATATATATATATATATATATATATATACATACATATATATATATATATATATATATATATATATATATATATATATATATATATATATATATATATATATATATATATATCAGGTTTTTGCCCACAATATACCCTTTCCTTTTAGAAGATTGACGCAGTGACATTTCTGTCTGTAAGGCATTACTAGTTCCAAAGATTCCTAACGAAACTTCTTTTCATTTTCTAACTTCTCGCATAACCGTTTCAAAATAAATATTTAACCCACACACTCCCTTCCTGGTGTAAACCCACACAATTCTTCTGTTACCTTTCTTATTTGTTTTTACCATCAAATGCATACTTTGTACAATGCCTAATACATTTACTAATGTTATGTCTTTCAGTATCACAGCATATCTATCACTTTTATCCTTACACAAAGTATATATAAAGGATTCACAATTCCTCTCAAAGATTCCTTTAATCCATTCCTTCACATAGGGGTAATTATTAAACTCCAGTCAGCCACTCCCTCAAAAGCAGCATCTCGCTGGCTCCTTCCATAGTGTCGCCTTCGAGGGTCATTTCCCTAAGCATTATGAAGCACTAACCCCCTTCACTCTTGCCTCATGCAGCTCTGGACTCCACTAACAACGAATCTTCAAAGTTATCACTCTATTCACCCAAGAATATGTCACATCAAACAGTTTTCCCTAACCTTATCTGCATCCTTTATTCTGAGATTCATTTGTTAATTCAAATTTCACTAAACATTCCATCTCTGTTGAACAGCTTTCATACCTCAAGCACATGCTCAATTCCTTTTTATTATATTTTATGCTTTATATGTATATATATATATATATATATATAGTATGTGAATGTGTGTCTGTGTGTATGATTGTAATTGTAATCAAGTGGTTTAGGACGCTCACCTCAAGCAAGATATTTATTTGATTCCCGTAAGAGGCAAACTATATTTAGGAACAGCATGACAAACGTCTATCCACCTACTGACCAAAGAAGTGATCTAAGCTCTCGGTAGTATGGCATTTGCTGTGGATTGCAAAAGGGTGAAGAATGGCAATGGGGTAAAAACCTAAACCGATTAATTCTGGGCCATCCCAGCCAAAGGAAACATATGCACATTGAGAATATATATATGAATATATATATATATATATATATATATATATATATATATATATATATATATATATATATATATATATATATCAACCACAATAGCATCTAAGACCGAATCCTTCCTTATGAATATATATCCCCTGGAATTCATTTATGGTAATAGCTTCTGGCTGGGCAAAGATTCGAACTCGTGCCACTCAGCCGAAACCATGCCTGCGAGGACTCTACCAACTGAGCTATCAAGAGAGATTCAAGTTTATTAAAAGTCACCGTCCATATTCCTGTCGAATTCAATAATCTAGTTTTAGAGTTAAAATAAACTCATCTCCACCATGATAGCTGAATTGTGAGTATTCAAAACGTGATTATTTAAGATGAATTTATATCACTAACCGTTGTGATTTTAATCAATATGTACGGTGACATGTAATAAACTTATATCTCTCTGATAGCTCAGTTTATAGATTCCTTGCAGGCATGATTTCGGCTGAGTGGCACGAGTTCGAATCTCAGCCCAGCCAGAAGCTATTAA
>NC_090751.1:62279311-62291811 GCF_036898095.1 Palaemon carinicauda
TTAAACCAGATGGCTCAGTCACTCACTGTCCAAAGGAAAAGGCAACCCTTTTGGCTGATGTTTTTGACAGTAAACAGAGTAATGAAAAACTTGAACTTCCTCATTCCTGTTTTCCTGAGGCTAAACTAACTAGTTTAGCTTTTCGATCTCGTGAGATTAAAGCTCTGTTGATGGACCTTGATGCTTATGGAGGTGTAGACCCAAATGGTATTTTTCCTTTGTTTTTTATAAAGACAGCAGATTTCTTAGCTCCAAAGTTATCTGTTATTTTGCGCAAGTTAGCAAGAAGAGGAGCTTTTAGCACTAGTTGGAGAATTGGTAATGTTACTCCTCTATGTAAATGTGTTTGTGGTAGCTCAAGTCCCACTGATTACCGCCCAATTTCCATAACTCCCATATTATCTAAAGTTTTTGAACGTCTTCTGGCAAAACGTCTTAATAGGTTTGCTGAAGGTAATCATCTACTCCCTAGTTTGCAATTTGGTTTTCGTAAAGGCCTTGGAGCATGTGATGCCCTTCTTACAATCTCCAATGCTGTACAGAAATCCCTTGATTGTGGTCGGGAAGTTCGTATGATTGGCCTTGATTTTAGTGCTGCCTTTGACCGTGTTAATCATGAGGCCCTTGTTTTCAAACTGAAACAGTTGGGAGTGGGTGGGTCGTTTCTTAGCATTATCATTGATTTTTTAAGTAATAGATCTCAAAGAGTTGTTGTTGATGGGCACCATAGTGATTATAGGAATGTGATATCCGGTGTTCCACAGGGTAGTGTTCTTGGCCCATTACTTTTCATACTATATACACATGACATGTGGTTTGGCCTAGAAAACAAGCTTGTTGCATATGCAGATGATGCTACTCTCTTTGCATCAATTCCATCCCCTGAATGTAGATCTAGGGTTGGTGAATCCCTTAATAGAGATTTAGCTAGAATTAGTGCATGGTGCAAATTATGGGGTATGAAGTTGAATCCTAACAAAACTCAAAGTATGATTGTAAGTAGGTCAAGGACGGTGGCTCCTCAACATCCGGATCTCAATATTGATAATGTTTCTTTAAATATGTATGACTCTTTCAAAATTTTAGGTGTGATTCTCGACAGTAAATTTACTTTTGAGAAACATATAAGGTCTCTGTCTTCTTCAATTGCACAAAAAATAGGCTTATTGAGAAAGTCTTTCAAGATTTTCGGTGATCAATCTATTCTGAAGAAGTGTTTTAATTCTTTCATTCTACCTTGTTTTGAGTATTGTTCTCCTGTTTGGTCTTCAGCTGCTGATTCTCATCTTAATTTGTTGGACAGAAACTTATGGTCTATTAAATTTCTTATTCCTGATCTAGATATTAATCTCTGGCACCGTCGTTCAATTAGTTCATTATGCATGTTGCATAAGATTTTTCATAACTCTGACCATCCTTTACATTCAGATCTCCCTGGACAATTCTATCCTGTTCGTAATACTAGGCAGGCAGTTAATTCTAATAGCCAGGCCTTCTCCATCACGAGACTCAATACTACGCAGTACTCTAGAAGTTTTATTCCAGCTGTTACCAAGTTGTGGAATGATCTTCCTAATCGGGTGGTTGAATCAGTAGAACTTCAAAAGTTCAAAGTTGGAGCAAATGCTTTTTTGTTGACCAGGCGGACATGAGTCTTTTTATAGTTTATTTATGACATATTTGTTTTTGATGTTGTTAATAGTTTATATATGACATGTCTGTTTTGACGTTGTTACTGTTTTTAGAATGATTTATTGTTAATTTGTTTTCTTCATTTATTTATTTCCTTATTTCCTTTCCTCACTGGGCTATTTTTCCCTGTTGGAGCCCCTGGGCTTATAGCATCTTGCTTTTCCAACTAGGGTTGTAGCTTGGATAGTAATAATAATAATAATAATAATCACCTATCATAATTAATAGCATTTTTTTAAGAAATGCCCATATTGAGAAATCATGACGATGGTAATCCATACACAATCCTCAATTTTTTAGTAGTTACCTGGTGAGCCTACTACCTTGCATACCAGCGAATGTATGTGTTTGCCTGCGCAGGTAGGCATGTGTACTTGCTATTCTATTTCCAATCTGTTTTCTAAGTCTGAATTAACAAAAATCGAAATCCTTTTTTCCCAATACTAGAAAATAATATATAAAAATGTAACACTCCTGCTTTACAGAACGAGGAAAAACATAATACAGAAAAGCATAATCCACTATTCGTTGTTTCCAATATCAGATACAAAAGTAAAAGGCAATATTCTAGTTTTCCAATATTAAGGATAAAAAATGTACGATATAATAAGATTTTCAAAGTCTGGAAAAATAAAAATTGGATACGTTGCAACATTCATGACTTCCGGCATCCAGGGTAAAAATTTAACACAATATCTTAACAAAAGTGAAAAAAAGTAAAAATATAACATACGTTAACCAAAAATTAAACAATGTCCGTTGTACATGAATTAGAAAACTTACAAAGTAATCTTCATCTACTTGAAACAGCTGTTACTTATGTATTATCTCACGAGTCCTACTGTCCTTGGAAAAGAAGTGAATCATGTATATTTTACGAAAAATTCAAATATGCTCTTTTACTGAATTTTATCATAATCTTTGCCTTTCAAGTCGTTTATATAATAACATCACCAATACACACTTGCCCAGCGGGGTGATGAAAACTGGCCAAACACCAGACATGAATAAGGACATGTCTAAGGCCTTCGTTCTCTAGTGGATTAAAAACGGCTGCACTTGTTTGTTGTATACATATAAATATAAATACACACACACACACACACATATATATATATATATATATATATATATATATATATATATATATATATTATATATATATATATATATAGATACAGACACACAAATACACACTTTAGGAGGAGACATACAATAGCAAAGAGAATAAGCGGTAATAGCCCACAAGTCCTTCGTATTTCTCAGTCAGTGAAAATTACATTAAATCGTTAATGTATTCCTTACACAGTAGGTGCGCAGTGAGCTCTTCAAGCTGGGTCGTCTCTAGTTTCCATCATATCAAATCTGGATAAAATTACTATAAACACTATCATCCTACCAAGCACACATGCAACCGAGTAATGTTGCCTCGCGACTATTTTCCAATTGAATTGACCCGATATGATTATCTTCACCGGCTGGGGAAAAAACATTTTATCTATTTTACGATCGTGCTTGTACCAGCATGTTCCTATCCTTTGAATGTCATCCGATCTATATTGATTAATCTTGCTCATCCAAACCCCGCAGATATAATAACTCGACAAATCCACTGGGATCTCATTAGTTTGTCCTAACCCAAAGCGATCTCTATAGCCCACAGAGGCCCCATTCTAAGAGTACGACAAAACATTTTCCTAATGATGAATGACAAGTGGAGTAAATTACTGTGTCACGGGAAGTTCTTTAAAACTATGCAAACCGAAACTCTATACGACACTACGTGTCAGTTCTGGAAAAAAAAAGAAAAAAAAAAAAAACTTTTCATTGTGAGGATTCGAATGACAGGCTTCCATGTGAATAAGGTTACGAATTTATTATGAACCGAAAACGTACGTAACGTCACAGAGGCAATCGATGCCAGTAGTTACTGACCCTATGCGTAAGCATAGATATATCAATAAAAAGCTATTGTCACAACTCACGGACTTCAATGAAAACTAAGAAACAATCGCCCAGTTGACCTTTAAAGAAATATTTGGCTACTCCAGTATTATTCTAATAAAGAATAGGAAAATATCAGTAATGCAACAGAAGGAGAAAGACAAATACACCTCTGATTTATATGAAATTAAAATTAACTTGACTCATACCGTAAAATGTAAAATTGTAAGATACCTCTTAAAGCTATCTTCTCTCTAAAATCATTGTACTCTTGACAAACATAAATAAAAGATTGAATGAGGAAAAAAAAAAACTATTTCAAAAGCTCTATCTATTCATTTTCTAACTATATAAGAAAAAAACATTGATGGGAAGAAAATGGCAGGTGATTATTGTAAGATAAACTTATAAAGATGAGAATTCCATTTTTAAAAGCTGATGTGGCGTCACTCAAAGATCACGAAACCTTGTCTATCTCAATTTTTATTCGAGGTCTCCATTAAGATCTGTTAAGAATCTGTAAAAGACAGTTCTTGGAGAAGAAGAAGAAGAAGAAGAAGAAGAAGAAGAAGAAGACATGCCACTTTGTAAGAAACTAATATTATAAGATAAGTCTGAAAAGTAAGTAACAAGGAAATAACAATAAATTTACTGAATGAAAGTCATAAGGGAAAACAAAAGTTAGGAAATAGGACAAAACCACAACATACATAACAGCGAAAGTTTTGTAATAAAAAGAGTTGTTAGAAGATTTAAAAAGAAAATATGTGGAACGGACCATGCCATCTCAACGTGGGACAACGAAACTAGCATTAGCGAAAGAAAAATAATTGAGGGTGAAAATAAAACCTTATACCAAAATAATAATCTAATTATGTAAAGAATTAAGTTATATTCTAAATGAATACCAGTTAAGAAATTAAAGAAAATTTTTCCAAAGATTTTTAGTTATAAAATAGCCACTTAATAATATAAAAACATTAACAAGAATAAATCAATACAGCGAAATATATCCGAATGGGAAAAATAGCCCAGTGAGGAAAGGAAATAAGGAAATAGATAAGCTAAAAGAAAAGTAATTAATGAAAGTTAGAAAACTATGAAAATTAATTTAAAAAGAACTTTAATTAAGGATATGACAATCACTAAATTTAGATGATTGAAGTCAGGAGATATGATCTCAAATGAAATAAAAATTGACAAGAGTCAAAAACAGTACAGATCTTTAGTAATTCAAAGAACTCATTCAACTGCACGCAATAAATTTAATAATTTCCTAAAAAAAAATGTCTGACCACATAAAATAAGGCTAACCAAGCAAATATTTCATTTAAATGCTCCTATTTCTGAATATCGGCCATGATTAATATCCGAGGCTGTGGAGAGAGAGAGAGAGAGAGAGAGAGAGAGAGAGAGAGAGAGAGAGAGAGAGAGAGAGAGAGAGAGACTGAAATTAAAAATTACAATAAGAGAAAACTATTTGTCCTAATGTTCTCGATAATGGCATATTATTCAAGAAAGCTACTACGCACAGGTGCAGCTGCAAATGATGTAATATCTGTTATCTCCCAAATATACTGTTTGCTAATTACCTTCGTATATTCACGCGAATGAAACACATTCAGTTATTGTTGGTCAGCATTACGATGAATTATGATTCTGGCAGTTGAACCCAAGGCACATTGTACTTTTTTTACAATTAAGAAAGGGGTTTTGCTTCTCTTATTATTTTTATTTCATTTAACCAAAAACCCCAATCCAATGTCCCAAAAACATCAAGTCAAAATTTCTTAACGTTTACAGTATTCGAAAGCAATCAACGTAAAATCACTAAATGAGAAATGTTTCATTTCAAATGAAAAAAATCGCATCAATTCATTTGCAGTTAGAATTACCTTTCCAAATATCTCTGATGTCGAGACTAATAAAAACCCCAGAATGACGATCAAATATCGTACTCTATATTCAAGCAAAGGTAATGGACATGACATCTTTTCCATTGAATGTAAAATAAATAAATAATAATAAGAGAAGTGTTAGACTTCATATCATTTGAAAATTTTATTAATTTACTTTAGTATCATATAAAAATATGGAAAAAGATACAGAAATAAGAAACGCAAAAATAAGATCTAAAGAATTGCTGGTAACATAAATATATAATAAAACTACCAAACATAACCAAAGCATATCTTCCTAGGTAGTAAGTTAGCCAAGGCACCAGCCACCCGTTGAGATACTACCGCTAGAGAGTTATTGGGTCCTTTGACTGGCCAGACAGTACTAAATTGGAGATCACTCTCTGGTTACGGCTCATTTCATCTTTGCTAACACATACACAGATTAGTCTGGCATATTCTTTACATATTCTCCTCTTTCCTCATACACCTGACAACAACGATTACCAAATAATTCTTCTTCGCTCAAGGGATTAACTACTGCACTTTAATTGCTCAGTGGCTACTTTCCGCTTGATAAGGGTAGAAGAGACTCTTTAGCTATGATAAGCAGCTCTTCTAAAAGGACTCTCCAAAATCAAACCATTGTTCTCCTGTCTTGGGTAGTGCCATAGCCTCTGTACCATGGTCTTCCACTGCCTTGGATGAGAGATCTCTTGGTTGAGGGTACACTTGGGCACACTATTCTATTTTGTTTCTTTTCCTCTGGTTATTTTGAAGTTTTTATATATTATATATGAAAAATTTACTTAATGTTGTTATTGTTGTTAAACTTCTCTTGTAGTTTATTTCTTTATTTCCTTTCCTCACTGGCCTATTTCCCAGTTGGAGTCCTTGAAATTATAGCATCCTGCTTTCCAACTAGGGGTGTAGCTTAGCAAGTACTACTAATAATAATACAGTGCATGAACAATACTTGCAGGAAAATATCGTATAATCTACACTTAAATACATTATTTTCTTAGCGCCTTCAAAGACTACAGCGTGCAAGCTAGCATAATTAATACCAAAAGTTAAACATTCTTGATCTATATCAAACACACACACACAAAAATAAAGGATCTTTTAAGCGGCACTGTGATCACGATACATGTTTTGAAACCATGTATTCGAAAGTACATAGCACACGGACACTATTATTATTATTATTACTAGCCAAGCTACAACCATAGTTGGAAAAACAAGATGCTATAAGCCCAAGGGCTCCAATAGGGAAATATAGCCCAGTAAGGAAAGGAAATAAATGATGAGAACAAATTAACAATAAATCATTCTAAAACAAGACTTACGTCAGCCTGTTCAACATAAAAACATTTGCTGCAACTTTGAACTTTTGAAGTTCTGCCGATTCAACAACCCGATTATGAAGGTCATTCCACAACTTGGTCACAGCTGGAATAAAACTTATAGAATACTGTGTAGTATTGAGCCTCATGATGGAGAAGGCCTGGCTATTAGAATTAACTGCCTGCCTAGTATTACCAACAGGATAGCATTGTCCAGGGAGATCTGAATGTAAAGGATGGTCAGAATTATGAAAAATCTTATGCAACATGCATAATAAACTAATTGAACGACGGTACCAAAGATTAATATCTACATCAGGAATAAGAAATTTAATAGACAGTAAGTTTCTGTCCAACAAATTAAGATGAGAATCAGCAGCTGAACACCAGAGGGGAGAACAATATTCGAAACAAGGTAGAATGAAAGAATTAAAACACTTCTTCAGAATAGATTGATCACCAAAAATCTTGTATGACTTTCTCAATAAGCCAATTTTTTTGTGCAATGAAAGAAGATACAGACCTGATGTGTTTCTTAAACGTAAATTTACTGTCGAGAAGCACACCTAAAATTTTAAAAGTCATACAAATTTAAAGAAACATTATCAATACTGAGATCCGGATGTTGAGGAGCCACCGTCCTTGACCTACTTACAATCATACTTTGAGGTTTGTTAGGATTAGACTTCATACCCCATAATTTGCACCATGCACTAATTTTAGCTACCTCTCTATTAAGGGATTCAGCAACCCCAGATCTACATTCAAGGGATGGAATTGATGCAAACTGATTTGCATCATCTGTATATGCAACAAGCTTGTTTTCTAGGCCAAACCACATGTCATGCGTATATAGAATGAAAAGTAAGGGGCCAAGAACACTACCCTGTGGAACACCAGATTTCACATTCCTATACTCACTATGGTGTCTATCAACAACAACTCTTTGAGATATATGACTTAAAAAATCAATGATAATGCTAAAAAACGACCCACCCATTCCCAATTGTTTGAGTTTGAAAACAAGGGCCTCATGATAAACACGGTCAAAGGCAGCACTAAAATCAAGGCCAATCATACGAACTTCCTGACCACAATCAAGGGATTTCTGTACAGCATGGTTGATTGTAAGGAGGGCATCACATGCTCCAAGACCTTTACGAAAACCAAATTGCAACTTAGGGAATAGATGATTACCTTCGGCAAACCTATTAAGACGTTTTGCCAGAAGACATTCAAAAACTTTATAAAATATGGGAGTTATGGAAATGGGCGGTAATCAGTTGGACTTGAGCAATCACAAACACATTTACATAAAGGAGTAACATTACCAATTCTCCAACAAGTGCTAAAAGCTCCTCTTCTTGCTAACTTGCGCAAAATAACAGATAACTTTGGAGCTAAGAAATTTGCAGTCGTTATAAAAAACAAAGGAAAAATACCCTTTGGGTCTACACCTCCATAAGCATCAAGGTCCATCAACAGAACTTTAATTTCACGAGATCGAAAAGCTATACTTAGTTTAGCCTCAGGAAAACAGGAATGAGGAGGTTCAAGTTTTTCATTACTCTGTTTACTGTCAAAAACATTAGCCAAAAGGGTTTCCTTTTCCTTTGGACAGTGAGTGACTAAGCCATCTGGTTTAAGTAAAGGAGGAACTGTTGCATCTACACCAAAGAGTGCAGATTTAAGGGTAGACCACCATTCATGTTCCTGGGTTGTACCAGAAAGGATTTCTTTTATGGTTAAATTGTAATCCTTTTCAGCTGAGGCATAAACTCTCTGAACAAAAGCTCTAAGCTGAGTATAGTTATTCCAGGTCAAATCTGATCTTTTACCCTTCCAAAGATGATAGGCCTCCTGTTTCTCCAAATACGCACGTCTACAATCATCATTGAACCACGGTTTGTCCTTCACTCGGTTGAAAAGATGTAAAAAATATTCGATAACATATCTGCATAATACAATCACAATTCAAGTAACAAAAACATATTTTGGATAGTTAGGCCCAAACTAAATGCAACAAACTGACGAGATGCATTGAGCTAGAAAATAAGGAGGTACTGTTTACCAGATACATGGAAATCATACTAAACACTCGCAATGGTAAAAAAAAATCAACAACAGACTATTTCTCATACAACGATAACTAATGTGCTACAAAAACATATGGAACAGGGAAGCAATATAAAATACATAAGGAATATATACAAAACTACAAAAAAAAAGGAAAACAGTATAAGAGAGAGAGAGAGAGAGAGAGAGAGAGAGAGAGAGAGAGAGAGAGAGAGAGAGAGAGAGAGAGAGAGAGAGAGAGGATAACTGCTCGTCAAGGTTCAACTTCAAGCTGAAATGAAATGCAAACTATGCATTAAAGCGACACAACTACTACTTGAACTGGATGCAAGAAAACTTCTCTTTACGCCCAAGCAGTAATTCTCATTAAGATGAGGAGTAACTTCCTAAAGCTATAGGAAAGCGGATAATGTAATCGGAGAATTATATGGTAATGTATTTTCATAAAGTTATTCTAACATTGACATAAAAAACGGAAAAAAAAAAACATTAGCAGTACTGCAGTGTCGCAAATGAAACTAGCTTCTATAATGCTGCCTCTTTCTCTACACGATAGAGAAAAAAATGCCAAAGATGAGTAATAAATAATTTAATAAAAGACTCCATTGTCTGTCCTAATGAATTACGTTCATTCAACAATGATAACCCTGTAAACATAATAATAATAATAATAATAATAATAATAATAATAATAATAATAATAATAATAATAATATATATTCCTCTTTGAAATACTTCTCTAGTCATTAAAATGTATACTGTTACGACTCGGCTTTTCGTAAGTTGATATTAATTAATAATAACATAGATACACACACACATATATAGATATATATGTATATATATATATATATATATATATATATATATATATATATATATATATATATATATATATATACATACATACATACAAATATAAATACACTTATGATAAGTGTGCGCAAGCTAAAAACATTGAGATTTCCTTTGAATAACCCACTCAATCATTCATATTAGTCCCAAAACCATCGTCATAAACATACAATTTATATCATTGTGTATTTCTAGTCTATCTAGACATGCATTCCCAATTTCTTTACCGATGAATGCCATTTTACCCATTTTTAAAACCACCAGAGGATGCTCCACAAACTTGAGGTATTCTTCAAGTATCAATCTTCTTCGTTACACACGAACTAAAATTTGTATCTTTCTTCTGTATGACCAATCATGTAAAATACGATTCTCCATTCTGCTAGTTTTCTTATTAATAAGTTAAGTTGGGAAACGAAGGGATAGCATCAACAAAGTCCACTCCCTACAATTGTGAATGGAAAAAATAGGCATGTAATAATTAAAGGTCAATAAAATTAAAACGAATTAAAGTAAAACCACATATTTCGGCTACATCTATTTCTGGCCTGATCACTGGTGACATGAGTATTTCTAAGAAATATGCATACATTATATACAGGTGGAAAGAACTTAAGTGCTACGCCTAAATGATAGTTATTACAAAAATTAAGCTAATGTACGATCATTCAGCTTAGAATGGACCAAAATTGCTAGATTTCATATGTCTGAGTGATTCACTTTGACACCGTTGCATTACTGATCATATACAAATAGGGAAAATATGCCTTCACACTCAGATGAAAAGTGTGATGTTCTTGCTCATGAATTAATATTTCATGAAGTTTTATCTTACCTTGTAATGGAAGAGAGATATATTTACTTTTCGCCTAAGTTTAAAAAGTACAATTTTCTTATATTTTTCGAATCGATATTACTTTAAATTCTGTGTGTGCCTCCATAGGGAAAGCAAACCATTCTGGGTTCTAAATCGACGTATTAGCGGTCTGGAAAAGAAGTGCATAATTTTTCTTGGTAATAGAATAGAATTTCTGGAATCTAACACAGCAAAATCCAGCGTTTAGCAAGGATTAGTGCACCCAAGGTTCAGACGATATTCCTTTCAATAAATTCAAAGGCCAAATATATATATATATATATAATATATGAGAGAGAGAGAGAGAGAGAGAGAGAGAGAGAGAGAGAGAGAGAGAGAGAGAGAGAGAGAGAGAGAGAGAGAGAGAGAGAGAGACTTACCTTATTTGCCTTATTTTATGTTTGGTTCCCCCTGTGAGGCACTGAGAGAGAGAGAGAGAGAGAGAGAGAGAGAGAGAGAGAGAGAGAGAGAGAGAGATTTGCTTATGAAAAATATTACGAGTACACATGATAATGCTAGATTCCCTGACAAAGAAATGCCAGCGTTGTCTCCCCCTCCTGACGGAACCAGGTCACAATTTCACCTCATGAATCTTACAGCAGGGAAGAGACAGTCGCAAAATGAGACGCCCTTTCTCATGGCGACCTGCTTGTTGGTAACCTTCAAGGGGAGCCCCATCGTCTCATTATGCAAACCCCTTCAGAATAATTAAAGCCATTTCTAGTGACATATTTGACACGTTGTCCAAAATGGATCTTCTCTCCAAGAATGGTAACGGAAGTTTCATGTTAGATCTTATGCACTGAAGATTAATACCTATGATTAAATTCTTAGAAACTTTAACAGCTTAAACAAGAAATCTGTGAGATTTATATTGATACATTGAACATACATTCTGAAACCACTGTTACAAAAACGCATGTGGCCCCTGAGCATTCTAATTGGTGCCTGTCTTTTGCACTTGTAAATAACCCTACCGATTTTCTCTCCTCTAAATACATTTTTGAAAAGCGAATGCATCTTACAGCAACTATTTTAGTATGATGATCATGATAATAATAAAGGCCAAAGTATAATTAACCTTAATGTAATTTGAAACCGTTCCATTATTACTGTTCAAAATTTATGGCACAAGTTTAAGTAGCGTACATAATCTACAGGGTTTAAGACAACATTGTCATAAGAAAGTCCTTTACATAAAGGTCAGGGCAAAGTAAGGCATAGAAAAGACAGACAGACAGACAGACAGATGTCCATCATTGATATATACGTATCAAGATTCAATTTTGTACCAAGTTTTACTAAAATTCCTTCTACCAAGTAAGAGAATATTATGCAATAGCAAGATAGCTGTGACATACACATTGATGAGGGGAAAGACAGATCATCATGTTCATCTACAATCAATGATCTACCTACAAAGGTAGGTCATTTGAATAAAACACCATATAGTAGGGAATTACAATCAAAATGCAAAGGTGACAGATACGCTGATGGACGAATCTACCACCTTCCACATTTATTCAAGATGGTCTTTTATTAAAAAAAAAAAAAAAATACTAAAGACAGGATCCTTTTAACGGGTAAGGAAAAAATGCGATAACAGAGTAAACATAACACACACTGACAAGCAGACAGGGAAAATATAGCTTACAAATAATGTACACATGAATATGTCAGAAGTCCAGCCTTCCGCCAGGTCATTAAGTTCACAGAGGTCAGAATTCTAGCCGACGACCCTTTTCTTGACCACCTAAACCGATCAAGCATATTTACATGTGTAAAATTGTGGGCATGAGTAGTGTAATCGTTAAGAATGTTTGGTATATAATA
>NC_090751.1:62296811-62299311 GCF_036898095.1 Palaemon carinicauda
CAAAATCTTGTTATTACAATATCATAACTTCATAAACCATACAATTTCCCCTTACTTCAAGAAGCATAAGTTATGCCCGATAACTTTTACTTTCCTTACTGCCCCATACTACTTGATCAACCTCCTTCTATAAATACCTCTCACTTTCCTTGCTCCTTTGTGTATCTAGGTCACCCCTTCTATCTAAACTGTTTCTTGCATTCTCCGATCACAACCACTTGTTGGTTAACTATTCTACCAAAAATATCTAGAACTTTCCTTGCCCCTAAAGCCTCTACCAACCCTACTATCCCAAATACCTCTAATCATCTCTTACTATCCTTACTCACTAATGCTTCTTAGTCTATCCTTCTATCTTAAATGCCTCTAACTTTCAGTCATGCATAATGCCTCTTGGTCGGTGTTTCTATCTAAAATACCTCCTCCATTGCTGCTCCCTAATCCTTCTTGGTTAATTATTCAATCTATTATACCTATCACTTTCTTTGATCCCAAATCATCTTTGTCAACTTTATTTTGAAAAATATACATTTCCTTGCTCCCCAATACTACTTGGTCAGCCCTTCGTTCTAAAATACCTCTGACGCTCCTTGCTCCCTAGAACTTCAGGGGTAAACCTTCTACCTAAAATACCTATTAATTTCCTTGCTTCCCAATACTTCTTAATCATCACTCCTATCTAAGTTACCTTTTACTTTTCTTAATCGATAAAGCCTATTGGAGAACCCTCCCATCTTGAATACCTACAACTTTCCTTACTTCTAAATGTTTCTTAGTTAACCCTTGCATCTAAAATATTTCAGCCTTTCTTTGCTCCCTATACTTCTTAATTAATGTTTTTATCTAAAATACCACTTGCTTTCCTTGTTCCCTAATGTTACTAGGACAACCTTTCAATCTAAAATACCTATTAAATCCCTTCTCCTTAATGCTTCATGGTCAACCCTTCTCTCTAAAATACCTCTTACTTTTCTTAATGATTCTTGGCAAACCGTTCTATCTAAATTGCCGCTAACTTCCATTGATCTCTAATGCTTCATAAGTAATCCTTCTATCTAAATTCCTTCTTACTTTCTTTCCTAATGGTTCTTGGTTAACACATCAATATAAAAATTATCTTACTTTCCTGTCTAGCTTATGATTTTCATATCGATTTATCTATAAACCGAAATATATTTAACTTTCTTTGGTCCCTAGTACTTTTTGGTCACCCTTTCTTCCAAAAAATAACTCATACTTTCTTAGCTCCCTTATACTTCTTGGTCAACATTTGTATTTAAAATGCCTCTTACTTTCCTTGATCACTAATACCTCTTAGTCATCCCTTCTTTTTAAAATACCCTTTAAATTTCCTCCTCCATTATTCTTGTAGGTCTACCCTTCTATCCGAAATACCTTTAACTTTCTTTGCTACCTACTTCTTCTTGATTAACTTTTCTAATATACTGTACCTCTTACTTTCCTTGCTTCCTAATGTTTCTTGGTCAATGCTATTATCTAAAATACATTGATTTTTCTTGCTTCCTAATGGTCTTTGGTAAACCTTTCCATGTTAATTGCCTCTCTCTTCGATTACTAACGCTTCTTCGTCAACCTTTCTTCCAAATATAACTCAAACTTTCCTTGCTCACTTAGAATTTTTAGTCAACATAATGCTTTTCAATCAATCCTCCTGTCTAAAATATCTTAAGTTTACTTATTCCATATCAGTTCTTCCAACACCTTTCCATAAAAATCGTCTCCTATTATTCTTGCTCCCTATTACTTCAGGGTTAACCCTTATTTAAATATATCTAACTTTCTATGCTCTCAGGTGCTTCTTCGTCTACTTTCTTCAATATATACCTCAGACTTCTATTGCATCCAAATGCTTTTTGGTCAGTCTTTATCTCAAATACCTCTTACATTCCTTGATCCATAATGATTCTTGGTCAGCCCTAATATTATACCTTTTACTTTCCCAGCTGCAAAATGGGTTCTGGTCAACCCTTTTACCTAAAATGCCTCTTACTTTACTTTCTCACTAATACTATTGGTAAACCCTGTTAACTATAATATTTCTTTCTTTTTTTTTTTTTGCCTCTTAATACTTCTTGGTCAATCTCTCTTTCAAAAATACCTCTTACTTTCCTTGATCACTAACGCTTTTTACTCAAACCTTTTATCTAAAATATATCTAACTTTCCTTAATCTCTTGAGCATCTTAGTCAACTCTTCTATCAAAAATACCTCTTCTTTCCTTACTCATTTAGCCTATACTTCTTGACCAACCTTTCTATATCAAATACCTCTTAGATTCCTTGCTCCATAATGATTCTTGGTCAACCCTTCTTTTTATAATACCATTTACTTTCTTAGTTCCCAATTGTTTTGAGGTGACCCTTCTGTATAAAATATTTCCTTATTTTCTAATGTTCCTTGTTGTACACGTACCCTTCTATCTGAACGGCCTCTTACTTTCCTTGCTTCCTCATGCCACCCTTCTACTACCTCCCGATTT
>NC_090751.1:62304311-62336811 GCF_036898095.1 Palaemon carinicauda
TTCGTATCCATATTGCTCTTTTTTGTCTCTCAATGTTATTTTCATCATTATTTTTTCTATAGCTCTTTGTGATGTAACTACCTTATTTTCTAAGGTTTTAGTAATAGTCCAAGTTTCCGATGCGTAAGTTGACACTGTTACGACTATCCAATTAAACACTTTTCTTTTTAGAGAGGGGCATTTTTCTTTTGATAATCTCGTTTTGTTTACTAAAAGATCTCAATCCTATGTTTATCTTTCTTTTAATTTCGGTCTCATGTCCTGCGGAAACACTTATTGTCCGTCCTAAGTACGTATATTCATTAACAAAATCTAGGGGTTCGTCCATTTGTTGTCTCTTCTCTGCATTTTCATTGCACATTATCTTAGTTTTACTCATATTCATTTCCAGTCCTACATTCCTGCTTTCTCTATTCATTCATGCACACACACACACACACACACACACACACACACATATATATATATATATATATATATATATATATATATATATATATATATATATATATATATATATATATATATATATATATATATAAATGCTCTTAAGCAACACAAGCGTCGCCCTCTTGCACATAAAAAGTAAAGACTATACTGCCTCAATGGCAACGGATCATTAACCAAGAGAAATGGCTTTCTTGCCATTATATGAAGCTCGAGCCACGATCTCGGTTCGCCCACAAAGCCTTACGTCTTTGCAACCAATCAGAAATAGGAATTTTAGTTGGTATGGCAAAATTTTGGAAGAAAATCGTATATTATAAATAAAGGCTTCCTCTGTTTGCTTTAATTGGGCTTTATTTCTGCCTGATAATCTTACATATACCATGATATATTTCTAAATGAAGGCCATCGTGATGAGAAACTCTCAAATTCTATCTTTTGCATCTAATATATTTTTTCAGTAATATATTCATTTTTTTTCGACTTAACTCACAAATACAACATATATTCGAATAAATAAAACTAATTCGAAGAAAGATATTTTCAGACATAATATTCAGCTCAACTACTACCGTAGGAAAGGACTCAAAATGTCTGTTGTGTAAGAAAATCAAATCAAGAGAGCTCTGGTTATGAGAAGCAATATGAGAGAGAGAGAGCTAATGGATAGATTATGAAGGGGGAGGTATATGCAATAACGTATCTCACCTCCTGATAGACCATGATGCATCACCATTTCTTTATGAGATTTCAAAGTTATGCGAGAACGGTAAATAAAAAAGTATGCCATAACTAAATAAGATATGAGTAACTAAACGAATTCCGCAAATGAGAAATTTCCCAAAAACCTAAAGTATCCTGTAGACTTCTTGGCCAGCATTTAATAACGAGGTCAAATAAATAAAAAATGCGATTTATTAAATGCTTTGTGAGAAATGCGAGGTTGAAATCTTACACCAAGTTTGAGAACAAAATCTACAAAATACCAAAAATTACTTCAAAGATGAAAGTTCTTGAAATTAATATGTGACTCGAAAACCTTAAAAAGGAAATAGGCAACTGAGGAAAGATACTTGAATACGACTTGAGAACAGAAGGGAACTAAATATAGTAAATACGATAGAATCCAAAAGGCCATTTTCATACTTTCTAAAGTATACCGTGAAGAAGAAGAAGAAGAAGAAGAAGAAGAAGAAGAAGAAGAAGAAGAAGAAGAAGAAGAAGAAGAAGAGGGATATATATATATATATATATATATATATATATATATATATATATATATATATACAAAAGGATATTCAACTCAAGTTTCCATTTCTCCGTCTCGAACCATTTGTAGTAAATTGACCAACGGCAGACAACTATCAAATAACCATCAGTAATTGGCCTATCCTAAAATGATTATAGGTCTACGACTGTTCCATGTGAAAGGAGGTCACATTTAAAATTATATACATACATATATATATATATATATATATATATATATATATATATATATATATATATATATATATATATATATATATATATATATATGAAAAAAGTGTCTTCAATAAGTACAAATCATCAAGATTACAACTGTACCCGAGAATAACGGCAACAAAAATTTCTTTGTGTTGAAACCGACAACGCCAAATACTATTGTTCAACACAAGCTCCTTCTTTCAATTAATCATTCAATTAATCGCTGTAAAGAGATGGAAATAAAAAAAAATATTAAGTGGATTTTACAAATCCAATCTAAACCCGGTTTCCAGGAAAAACAGGTCCATTCAAATTAGAAAAAAGTTACAAGGTCTAGTTTAGAAGAAAAATTACATGATAATTTTTTTTCATATATATTAGAAATATATCAATGACTCTAAAACATTTGTCAAAAATAAATGAAATATCCATGACACCAGACCAAGTAATTAATAAAATATGTAAATTCAACTTTTATAGATGTAAATAAGCCAATAATTAAGGTCAATCAATTAACATACGAGGCGAATTTTTTTTTTTTTTAAATAATTTCTAAAGTCAAAGTAAAGACGAATCCACAACGACCGGGAAACAATTTGTTTAACATGTCGAATAACTTCAACATCACACATGAGTAATCAAAAACCATTATCCTCTTAAATTTATCAATAATCACCATCCTCATCTCCCAAAAACCTTAAAACAATAATCATTACCATCAGCAGCAAGTTGGGCATTCTACCTTGAGATAAAGTCTCATAATTTCAAATACTACCGTTGATTAAATATATTATTCAAATTTAAAGAATTAATTCATTCAATCATTTATCTATTTAATTATAATAAAAAAGTGTATTTTCATTTTTTTGCTAAACATACCATGAACTTATTTTTCCATAGTTATTCAAATGGTATTATTATTATCATCACTAAGCTACAACCCTAATTGGAAAACCAATATGCTATAAGCCCAAAGGCTCAAAACCGGGAAAAATAGTTCAGTAAGGAAAAGGAAATAAGGAAATAAACTAACTATAAGAGAGGTAATAAATGATTAAATAAAATATTTTATAAACACTAACAACATCAAAACATAAATTTCATATATAAGCTATAAAAAAGCTTATGTCAGCCTGTTAAACATAAAAATATTTGCCATAAGTTTGAACTTTTGAAGTTCTACCAATTCAACTACCCGATTAAGAAGATCGTTCCACAACTTGGTCACAACTACAATAAAACTTCTAGAATACTGTGTAGTATTGAGCCTCCTGATGGGGAAGGCCTGACTTTTAGAATTAACTGCATGTCTAGTATTACGAACAGGATGGAACAGTCCAGGAAGATCTGAATATAGAGGATGATCAGAATTAAGAAAAATCTTATGCAACATGCATAACGAAATAATTGAACGACGGTGCCAAAGATTAATATCTTGATCAGGAATAAGAAATTTAATAGACAGTAAGTTCTTGTCCAACAAATTAACATGAGAATCAGCAGCTGCTGACCGGAAAGGAGAACAGTACTAAAAAAAGGTAGAGTTAAAGAATTAAAACATTTCTTCAGAATAGATTGATCACCGACAATCTTGAAAGATTTTCTCAATAAGCCAATTTTTTTGTGCAATTGAAGAAGACAATTCCCACCTAAAATTTTAAAGGTCATACAAACTCATAGAAACATTATCAATGCTAAGATCCGTATATTGAGGAGTTCATGTCCTTGACCTTCTTACATTCATACTTTGAGTTCTGTTAGAATTCAACTTCTTACCCATTAATTTGCACCATGCACTAATTTTAGCTACCTCTCTATTAAGGGATTCACCAACCCCAGATCTACATTCTGGAGATGGAATTGATGCATAGAGTGTCGCATCATCTGCATATGCAACAAGCTTGTTTTCTAGGCCAAACCACATGTCATTTGTATGCAGGAAGAAAGGTATTGGGCCAAAAACTCTTTGCCATCTATTACTTAAAAATTCAATAATGATGCTAAGAAACGACCCACCAACTCCAAAATGTTTAAGTTTCAAAACAAGGGCCTCATGATTAACACGGGCAAAGGCAGCGCTAAAATCAAGGCCAATCATACGAACTTCCTGACCACAATCAAGGGATTTCTGTACAGCATTCGAGATTATAGAAAAGGGGATAGTCACATTCCTACGCCAAAATAGACACACATATATAACACACACACAGACACGCACACACATACATATATATATATATATATATATATATATATATATATATATATATATATATATATATATATATATATATATATATATATATATATATATATATATATATATATACAGGGTGTCCACTAAGTCTGGGTACATAGGATATTTCACTTTTATCTATCTATGTTATTTTTTCAATCCAGATCGAATGACTGATCTGTCTAAAGAACTAATCGAGTTTGGTACTTCGAATTGGACGAGAAGGAAGGATAGTCTAATCGCAAAATGGCATTATCAGTAAGTGTGCTGAAATCAACACAAATGCAGACCTATTAAATCGAGTTCACCTGAATTTTGTAAAGCTCATCAAATTGTGCATAGAAAATGATAGAAATCATACTGAAAATATCTATTAACACTAGATTTAAATAAAAATGTTTTTTTTTTCTAAAAATAACATAGATAGATAAAAGTAAAATTTTCTATGTACCCAGACTTTGTGGACACCCTGTATATATATATATATATATATATATATATATATATATATATATATATATATATATATATATATATATATATATAAAAAATCAAATAAGCCATATATTTTAGTGTCTTAATGTCTGGATTCTCTTGCCGACCTCGGAATCAGAGCCCCACTGCAAAACCACTCAAAGACAATAGCTTTTGACCGGCCGGAAATCGAACCTTGGTTCAGGAAGGTGGAAAGACAAAGACAATACCATTAAGACACCAACAGGTATAAGTACAGATGAATTGTCATTGACTTTTATCTTTCTTCGTGGCTAAATGTATCGTCACTCTCATGCCAGCTTCTTGAACCAGGGTTCGATTCCTGGCTGGTCAGAAGCTATTGTTTTTGAGTGGTTTCGCCTTGGGACTCTGATCCCGAAGTCGGTAAGAAAATCCAGACATTAAGGTATTAAAATATATGGCTCATCTGATTATAAAAAACATGTCTATATGTGCAAAATTTATCATTAATCAAATGCCCAGTACAAACATACCAATTAGCTACGATGGTGAAGATGGGTTGACTTCAATTCTAAGAACAAAACACATGAATTCGACAGGTATATGTAGAGAAGAATTGCCATTGACTTTTATCTTTCTTCGTGGCTAAATGGTATCGTCTCTGTCATGCCAGCTTCCTGGACCAGGGTTCGATTCCCGGTCGGTCAGAAGCTATTGTCTTCGAGTGGTTTCGCCTTGGGACTCTGATCCTGTAATCGGAAAGAGAATCCAGACGTTAAGGCATTAAAATATATGGATTATTTGAATATGAAAAACACGTCTAAATGTGCAAAATTCATTATATGTATATGTATATATATATATATATATATATATATATATATATATATATATATATATATATATATATATATATATATATATATATATTTATATATACATATATATACACACATATATATATATATATATATATATATATATATATATATATATATATATATATATATATATATATATATATATATAAATATACACCAGTATATGCGACCTGTCAAAAATGATGGCAAAATTTTTATATGTACACACCTTTTCCAGGGTATGACTACTCACGAGGGACCAGGAGAGTTGAGCGTGACCAATATATATATATATATATATATATATATATATATATATATATATATATATATATATATATATATATATATATATATATATAACGGATTTTGAGCGAAGCGAAAAATCTATTTTTGGGTGAGATGGCCATGTCGTCCTGATGGAAGTTCCTATAGGGTAGCTTCCTAGGGTATATTACAACTACGGCGATATTCCCAGAGAATTTACCTTAAGGTACCAGAATTCTAACTCCTGGAGCGAATATCCCTCCTGAAAGGGATATCGCAACATATCAGAGGACGTATTCTTGACACGCCACATGGCAATCTGCATCCCGAACAGAGATTTCGTCTCGCAGGGGGCAATTGGCAAGAAACGAATTCGGGAAAGAAAAAGGGGGAGCCGCTCCCAAGGCTCCCTATCTCCCGATTCGTAAGCGTGCCTGGCGCCAATCCTGGCGCCATCTGTATTCCTTGTAGCGTACACGAGGTGCTACAGATACTGTATGTAGGGAGGGGTCCTAGAGCCCTTTCTTAGAAAGGCAAGGGCGGGTCCATGAGGACGACATGGCCATCTCCCCCAAAAATAGATTTTTCGCTTCGCTCAAAATCCGTTTTTTGGGCTCAAGCCATGTCGTCCTGATGGAAGTATACCAGAGCATTACTGTATCTGTGGATTCTCAGAACGTGCCGTACTCCCCGGATGTAATTTTTCCCGGTCGACTAGACCTAGAGACCTAAGATGTTACCGTTATACATCTTTTCAACTAACTATAAACCATGTTAGAGCTTCCTGCCCCCTACAGGGAAGAGTCCTACTAGACTCTGGAAAAGTCTCGAAGAGTACATATACCTATGTATGAATACCAGGCAAGCTAATATAGTGGTCTCGCCCTATATTAAGTAAAGCATAGTTTGTAAAGAACCACTGCGTCAATATGAAATATCGACCAGTTCTCCGCACAATACTTGTATTGGACAAAGGTTTATATCCGCATAGGAGGAAACTAGTAAAACCGCCATCGTCCCCTTATGGGACGGGGTCCTCCCGTTAAGGGAAAGCATAAACCAATGCAACATAGCTTGCATAAAGGAACAATTCTATTAGAATTATCCCAGATAAGGTACATAGAATGAATGCTCAATTATACCAATAAATTGACACAGGTGAAGGAGACGCAAGGTTCTCAAGAACAAGTTCATTGACAGACAATAAACAGACAGGTTAACCACAATTATATATATATATATATATATATATATATATATATATATATATATATATATATAAGAAGAGGATAACCCAAAACCTTAAGCATAAGTATGATAGTAAACAGAACTTGTTTATCTGAAAGAAAACACATTAAATGCCACTTTTGAGATACCGAGGTATCAAAGTCATAAAAGTCTGTATTACAAATCAATGACATTAGCGTTAGAAACGCTCGGCACACATGTCTGACTTATGCTAGGTTCACCTTTGGAAATGGAACAGTCTACATGGGCAACTCAGTGCCCTCACTTAGTTTGTAGTACGGTATGTAACTACACACTCACCCTGGAATTAATCGTCCCAATTAAAACCACTGTTCCTCGCAGAGTTAAACAGTAGGGTTAACGACGCGACCCACTGCTACCACAGATCTCTTTAGTTCCTCTACTTGCTTCGCATAGTGGCGAAATAACACTCTGGAAGACTTCCAGCCAGTGTATGAACGGAGATGTTCAAAATCCATACAATTAAAGAAATTTAAGGATGAGGCAACTTTCCTCGGATCGTGACCTGCGGGTGTACTGTCAGGATCCGCTCTGCGAATAAAATATGTGATTTTCGCTCTGAGTTGATTCAGAGATAAATTTGAGCCTGATGTTTCTCCCCTGAATAGTTGACCACCCTTGAAGTCTGAAGTTCTATGAAGATAGACCTTTAGGCATTCTACTGGACATAGAGATGCATCTTCTTTCAGAGGGCAGATTCTCCAGGGACCCCACCTGTTGGTGGGTAACTCATTCTTGGCGAGAAACGTAGGATCCGGAAACAGGTTCAGTTCTCCCCCATCCAGGAACTGAACACGACCTGCCTCTCTCGAGAGGGCTACAATCTCACTAACCCTGGCCCCGGACGCGAGTGCAAATAACTTTTTGTGTCAAATCCTTTAACGCACACTCTTCATTGCACAACAGAGAAGCGAAATGAAGAACTTTGTCTAAAGACCATGAAATGGCCTTTGGAGGTGCTGAAGGTCTGAGCCTAGCGCAGGCTTTCGGAACTTTATTAAAGAACTCGTTACCTAGGTCGACCTGGAAGGCATATAGAATGGGTCTTGTCAAAGCAGACTTACACGCTGAAATCGTGTTAGCTGCCAATCCTTGACCATGGAGGTGGATGAAGAAAGATAAGCAGAAGTCTGTCGAGATCTCCTGCGGATTCTTCGCCTTGACAAAGGCCACCCATTTTCTCCAAGATGACTCATATTGCCTTCTAGTAGATTTGCACTTATATTCCTCTAGGAAGTCTGCTGGCTTTCGAAATCCCGAAACGCTTTCTCACCGCTAGGGAGAGAAAATCATGAGCTGCAGGGTCCGGGTTTTCTGTAATGAAGCGCAGACAGTCGACTTCTGGACTCGCTGGGTCGGAACTGGATCTGGTAGCGGTACAAACTTCAGCTGTACAGTAGTTCCAATGCCAGGGGGAACCACACGCTGTTCGGCCACTTGTGGGCTACTATTGCCGCTACCCCCTTGAAGGATCTCAGTTTGTTGAGGACCCTCAACAGAAGGTTGTGAGGAGGGAACAGATAAATCCTGGACCCTCTGTTCCAGTTGAGGGACATCACGTCCACTGCTTCCGCTAAGGGGTCCTCGTACGGGGACACGTACAGGGGCAACTTCTTGTTGTCTTTCGTCGCAAAGAGGTCTATCTGCAGTTCTGGGACTTGATTCAGAATGAAGGAGAATGATCCTGCGTCTAAGGATCATTCCAACTCTATCGGTGTGAACCTGGATAGAGCGTCCACTGTCACATTGCGGACTCCTTGAAGGTGAACTGCCGACAGGTACCACTTCTTCTTTTCCGCAAATCGGAAGATGGCCAACATCACCAGGTTGAGAGGTGGTGACCTCGATCCTTGTTGATTCAAGCATCTCACAACTATCTCGCTGTCTATCACCAACCTTATGTGGATCGAGTGACGCGGGGAAACTTTCTTTAAGGTAAGGAGCACTGCCATAGCTTCTAGAAAGTTTATGTGAAAGGTCTTGAATAGCTTGGACCAAGTCCCCTGGACTTTTTTCCGATGAGAGTGACCTCCCCATCCCTCCTTCGAGGCGTCTGAGTGAATCGTCACCGACGGGGGAGGTGGCTGAAGAAGAACCGACTTCTTTAGAAGTCTGGCTTGGGACCAAGGCCTGAGAAGAGTACGTAGCCGAAGCGGAACTGGTCTTCTCAGATCTCTTCGCACGATTGATGCATAACTTCTCCAAACTCCGGTTGCATCCTTTAGCTGTGCTCTTAGCACTGGGTCTGTCACCGAAGCAAACTGGAGAGAGCTCAGTACCATCTCTTGTTCGCGTCTTGATATCCTTTCGGAATCTAGAAGTCTCTTGACAGAACCCGCTATCTCCTTCCTTCGCCGGGATGGAGAAACGGTGTGACAAAAGGTCCCAGTGGATTCCCAGCCACTGGAACTTTTGAGATGGAGAAAGTCGAGACTTTTATCTGTTGATCTTGAAACCTAGGTACTGTAGGAACTAGATCACTTGACTGGAAGCTTGCAAGCATTCTGTCTCGGATGCTGCCCACACCAACCAGTCGTCCAGGTAGGCTACTACCTGAATTCCCTTTAGGCGTAATTGTTTGAGAGCTACGCTCGCAAGCTTCGTAAAAATCCTTGGGGCTATGTTTAGCCCGAATGGCATGGCTCTGAAGGTGCATAGTCTTCGTTGTAGCCTGAACCCTAGGTAGGGGGAGAGTCGACGGTTGATTGGAATGTGCCAATAGGCGTCTGACAAGTCTATAGAGACGGAATATGCCCTCTTGGGCAGTAAGGTCCTTATGTGTTGCAGTGTTAGCATCTTGAATTTGTAATACACTATGAACTTGTTGAGTGGCGACAAGTCCAGAATGACTCTGAGCTTTTCCGAGTCTTTCTTGGGAACACAAAACAGCCTCCCTTGGAATTTGATGGACTTCACCTTTCGGATCACATTTTTCTCCAACAGTTCTTGAACGTACTCCTCCAGAACGGGGGTGGAGTGTTGGAAAACCCGAAGGCCCGGGGGTGGAGTGCTGTACCAGCTCCAGCCCAGTCCATTCTTGAGTAGGCTGTGGGCCCAGGGATCGAAGGTCCACCGATCCCGAAATTTCAGAAGTCTCCCTCCTACCGGTATCATCCCACTTGGACTGCCGTCCCGAGGTCTTGCCTCCCTGACCACGACCACCCCTGAATCCCCTTCCCCTTGAGGGGCGCCCAGACGAGCCTCTGGCTGCCCCTCTAGGCTTTGCTCGAAAGGAAGTAGACTGCCCTTCGAACGATGGGGTGAATGCCGTGGACTGTGTCGACACGGCCTGGGGTACCCACCGAAAAGTGGTCGGGGTTTGTGCCACGATCTGGGGCACTGGAGGCAATGGCAATTGCAGTTGCTGTTGCTGTCTAAAAGGCTTGGCTGGCCGAGACGGTAGCCTAGTCCTCATAGTCTTCCTCTTTGGTTGAGGATCTTCATCCGGGGAAGACTTTCTTTTGATAGCCAGGCCCCACTTCTGGAGAAGGTTTCTATTCTCCAAGGCGGCCTTATCAACTACTTCTTTGACCAAATCGGTAGGGAAAAGGTCTTTGCCCCAAATGTTGGAGGAGATTAGTTTCCTTGGCTCGTGCCTCACCGTAGCCGAGGTGAACACGAACTCCCTACAAGCTCTCCTCGCCTTGACGAAGCCATAAAGGTCCTTCGTCACTGTGGCCAGATGAGTCTTGGCCACCACCATGAACATTTCATGGACCTTGGGGTCACTTGCCATCGTCTCAAGAGTAGTCTGAAGAGACATTGAGGCAGCCAGTCTTTCTTTTGTCTCGAACTCTCTCTGCGAGAGAAAGTCAGACAGCTTAGGGAGGTCCTCGCCGAACTGACGTCCGGCGATATCAGCCTCCAATTTCCCAACTGAGAACGTAGGATGGACGTCCTTCCAGTCTTTGTGGTCCATAGGTAGGGCCAGCGACAAGGGTTTACACTCCTTCAGGGAGGGGCAAGGCTTGTCGGCCTTGACTGCTTTTAGTACAGCCGCAAACCCTTTCTGTAAAAAGGGGAAGGCTCTAGCAGGAGAGGACACAAAGGAAGGGAGCTTCTTGCTCAATGCAGCTACTTTTGAGTTAGAGAAGCCCCTCTCTTTCAACGAGGATGAAAGCAGAGCTTGAGCCTTAGTATGGTCCATCACTATGACCTCCTTCGGCTCTGTCTCCTCCTTTGAAGCTGGTTCCTTCCTCAGCCGGACACATGGTTTAGCATTTGAGCACAAGGGAAGGTCTTTCACATTGAGCCTTTTCTGGGGCCCATGTGATTCTGCAAGGCTCTGCATCCGCAGTTCCATTGCAGCCGCCTTCTCCTGATTCTCCTTCTGCATTTGTTGGATCATTCCAACAATAGAAGAGAGGGCCTGTCCCAGCTCTACTGGGAGACCGGCCGATGTTGAGGGAATAGGCTCCGGAATCTGAACCGGAGTAGCCGACACCTCGTCGACCTCTTACTCTACGACGTCCGGGGCTTGAACTTCATCCTGGCCTTCTGCCAGGAGGTCTTCTTCCAAACGCTCGTCCACGTCAGACATCCTATCATCTAACTGGATGTCTTGCATCGCGACCGCGACTTCAGCATCCACCTGGATCTGACTTTGGGGGATCTCCTCTTGAGGCTGGGGAATCACAGCATCAGCTGATGCCTTAGGGAAAAGATACGCCCTCATCTTCTCACTTGGAAGATAAGGGCCAGAGGTGTTCTTTTGGAAGCTCCTTACCCAGGTACGAAGCTTCTCCCTTGCTATATCCCTTGATTCCGCCGTCCTAGGGGAATCAAAGGCCTCAGTAACCTGAGGGTCCCAATACTGGAGATCATCCTTGGAGACAGCGCATGCTGCGTGTCTCCTACAAAACTCATGTCCGCAGAGATTCTTGCTGCGGACGTTGCAGAAAACATTTCCGCACTTCGGAAGGTCCTCCTGTAAAGAGAAGAAATTTCCATGAGTATCAAGTGAACTATGTATCACTGGATATGCATAGTATAGCATAACAATTCAGAAAGGAAAGACACACACTTGTGTTTCCCTCACAACCCATTGTTGCAGCCTTCCAGATAATAAAATCAAATGGTTAATCTCTTCTAGAGTAACCAATGCAAAGTTTCCAGAGGAAACAGGTGGAGCTCACACCTAAGCAATGATTTTAAAATCCTGGATAATAGACAGGAAAGAACTCACTTTCCTATCTGTAGGGCAATAGCAAAGGACTTGTGCAAGAAAACACAAAAGTGTTAGAACACACAGTGCTGTACCAAAACCCATACTATAGTTTTCTTCTTACAGTATATGTTATATTGAAGAATACTGGTACAGTATAGGAGGTTACGTGCCGGCCGGCATTTGCCGGCCGGCACACACCATGACTAGCTTTAAAGTATACTACTTAACAGCTATAAGGCGGCAGAACTCTGGTTCAAATGCATGTGCCGGCCGGCAACAGCCAATGCCGTACCCAGCTGCCGGCCACACTCTTGGTGACCGGCAGACAAGGGCTGACATTAGCCGGCCGGCAAAGGTACAGGACCGATGCCAGTCGGCAGCAAAAGAACCAGAGGACTACACCCGCCCGGCTGCCGGCCTCATAGGCCTGCAGCCGGGTCGGGTACAGCACTAGAAGAAAATAGGATGGATGCCGGGATAAGAGTGTACACTACCTCCAAGCCCGGCAATCCGAAAGAGTGCATATAAGGAAGGGGAGAATCTAATTCAGGCTTCCTGACCAATGCCGTCTGGCTCTACAGGCAGGCATGGAAGAGGGACCAAGGGAGGTCCGGGCAGCACTCAAAATATAAGACCCTTGCCGGCCGGCAGCTCTGCCGGCCGGCAAGGGGCTGAGTCAATCCCACATCCTAACCTATTCTAGGTCCAGATGTAGAACGACGTACAGTACTGTAATGGCTAGGCCATTACGGAGATAGAGGGGGAAGGGACAAAAGAGGGTCCTACCAACCTTGCTTTAGTGACGGATCACCCGCAGCCAAGAAACTTATCTCAGCCTAAGGGAGATCCAAGGGGGGAGGCCAGCAATACTTGCCAGCTCCCAGAGCACCAAAGCAAGGAAGGTGTTGCTACTCCCAGGGAAAGAAACTTATCCTCCCCCGAGAACAGCAACAAGGACTAGTCTGGTAGATCACAAAAGAAGGAATCATATCCACAGAAACCTTCGGTAGTGACCTAAGGAGGCTAAGCCACCTTTGTCTGTGTCAGGCCAGCGAGGGAGACTCTACCCCAAGCCAGACAAACACAGACTCAGACTAAAAAACTCTATTGTTCTGTCCCTCTTTGAACCAGACTTACTGGAACAGGAAGGTACAGTAACACCCCAGTATAGTTTTATCGAAAATAAATTCAGAAAAAACCACTTAGGGATAAGCCCAAGGCTTAAACAGAGGGAAAGGGATTGCATACCTTCTCCGAAGAAAAGAAAGCAACCGGGGAGTATGAGAAAGTATACTAAGGCTCCATAAGCAACTTAGCCTAGGCACCAAGAGAATCGATTACCTAAATCACCGAAACTCACTCGTATACTATCTTGGAAATATTCCACACAATCTTAAATGTATAAAACATAGCCTAAAGCTTCAATAAAATTTTAATACACTCGGAAAAACCAAAATCATGCATGAAGTACTAGGACCAAACGACTAGGCTATATGGCCTAGCGTAGGCCAGAATGGCGAATACTTCGCCAAAATGATACTAAGCACGAAAGGAAATCCTATGTAATGCTAAATAGCTAAATTTTATTAAAGCAAAACAACCGGGAATGTCGCTCTGACTAACTAAACTTATACCTAGCGAGCGACAGCGTCCATGACGCCTCCGGTAGGCTACGGCTCTTGTAACAAAGATTAAACCTATTAATCACTCAAAAATTTACCAAGAGCCTACATTTATACATAAAAGACATGGTACTCAACTTATCAGAGGCCGACAAAGACGGAAAAGCCATGAAAAGCAGAATAAATCCAAGATTTGCGAGAAACACAGGAAAAAACACCGAGTTGTTAAGCTACGCAAAAAGGAATACAGATGGCGCCAGGATTGGCGCCAGGCACGCTTACGAATCGGGAGATAGGGAGCCTTGGGAGCGGCTCCCCCTTTTTCTTTCCCGAATTCGTTTCTTGCCAATTGCCCCCTGCGAGACGAAATCTCTGTTCGGGATGCAGATTGCCATGTGGCGCGTCAAGAATACGTCCTCTGATATGTTGCGATATCCCTTTCAGGAGGGATATTCGCTCCAGGAGTTAGAATTCTGGTACCTTAAGGTAAATTCTCTGGGAATATCGCCGTAGTTGTAATATACCCTAGGAAGCTACCCTATAGGAACTTCCATCAGGACGACATGGCTTGAGCCCAAAAATATATATATATATACATATATATATATATATATATATATATATATATATATATATATAATATATATATATATATATATATATATATATATATATATATATATATATATATATATATATATATATACATATATACATATATATAAAGTTTTTAAGAATTTAGATTGGGAAGATATAGGAATTAATATCAATGGAGAATACCTTAACAACATAAGATTTGCTGATGACGTAGTTGTGTTTAGTGAATGAGGGAAGGAATTACAAAAGATGATAGAAAATTAGAATAGAGAAAGCAGAAGTGTAAGACTGAAAATGAATATGGGTAAAACTAGGATAAAATTCAATGAAAATGCCGACACAATAAATAAGTTATGGACGAACCTTTAGAGATTGTTAATGAATATACGTAGCCTACTTAGGACAGACAGAAAGTGTTATCCCAGGTCACGAGACTGAAATTATAAGAAGGATAAGCCTGGAATGGAGAGCATTTGGTAAACAAGATGAGATTATGAAAATTAAAACGCCCCTTTCTCTAAAAAGAAAATTATTTAATAAGATGGTCCTACCAGTATTAACTTGTGCATCAGAAACTTGGAGCCTTACTGATGATGATGTGTATATTTATATACGTACAAACGCCAAAAAAATTATATATATACATATACATACATACATACATATATATATATATATATATATATATATATATATATATATATATATATAAATATATATACATATATATATATATATATATATATATATATATATATATATATATATATATATATATATATATATATATATATATATATAAATGAGCGTGCGTTTGCCAACTGTAATACATTTGGAATTTAATGGAATTCGGTTGAATTTTTTGCTTTTTTCTAATAGTAAATACTACATTCTTATATAATTTCATTTCGTTCTGCTTTTTAATTGAAGTAATGATTTCAAATAGACCCGGAGTAAACAAAATTAATACAAAGCTGTTTATTCTACTGAGTGAATTTCAATGTTTTTTTTTCTAATGTGATTAAAAGGGCAAAAATGGGAATAAACAAATATTGTAAATGATTATGAGATTCACAATTTACAAACAATACTAAACATAAAATATAAATATATACCAATGCAAAAAGTATTTATGCAAGCTTGTGTTGGTGTACTTTATTAGAACAAGTATGCTCGCACACATACATACGCATGCATATGTGTGCCCCTCTAATATATTTTACGTCCTGGAACATGCAGGACTTTACTGCCTTAACTATCATGGTAAAACCATTGTGAATTGACAAAAATGTTTGAACCCATCCCGCGAACGTTAATACATTGGATGTGTAAAACTTGGCAAGAGATAAAATTGAAACGTTCGTCAATACGTCAATGACCTGAGGTCAGGGTAGGAGATATGAAATCGTATTTCATCGCGCTATTGTCGAAATGAACTGTCATCGTTACCTGGTCTGAAACTCGGCAGCCCAGCTCTTTCCATGACAACTGTTGGGAATTTCATGTTATGCATACCGAGTAAGGATGCCTCTCTCTCTCTCTCTCTCTCTCTCTCTCTCTCTCTCTCTCTCTCTCTCTCTCTCTCTCTCTCTCTCTCTCTCTCTCTCTCTCTCTCTCTCTCTTCCTTGCTCACATTCAAATACGAATAACAACAATATTTGTCTTTCTACATTTCTCCCTCTTCTCCTCTATTTCAATAAATCAGAATAACGATTGAAACTATACTGACAAATTGAATCTTAATACAATATGCGCTCTCTCTCTCTCTCTCTCTCTCTCTCTCTCTCTCTCTCTCTCTCTCTCTCTCTCTCTCTCTCTCTCTCTCAAAGAAATTATTGTACACATACTCTATTAATACTAACACCTTTCTCTGATGTTTACAACTCCCATGAAGTAAACTGTCTTTTTCTAAAACAGCCGTTTTCAACATGGATACGAGTCCCAGTTGTGGTGATATATTGCTAGAACAGAAATAAATCTGGCTTCCCTTTCTGCAAGAAAAGCAAATTAATTGACTGTTAGTCACATAAATAAATCGTAGCTCTTTCGTGATGCAATTATGCCAGGGGATATTTATTGGATCATCATCTCTCACCGTACTCAATCTTTGGAGACTTATTGGAGGAAAAAATTGTTCTCTTGCTTCACCTCTTTACACTTGTTTCGATACAAAGATTGCATGCATACGTGCGTGTATGTATGTATGTATTCCTGTTTACACACACACACACATATATATATATACATACATACATACATACATACATATACATATATATATATATATATATATATATATATATATATATATATATATATATATATATATATATTCAAATAAACCACAAATACCTTTGAATAATGAATTCACTCAGCCACGTGATGAAAGACCTATAGCAAAATTTTATTTATGATAAGTTCATCTGCACGGCCAAAGATTCGAACTTTAGATCAAGGAGAAATAATGGTAAAAAGGTTGACTTAGTCCTTTCAGCTGATTACCTTTATTTATATTCTGCTACAAAGAACCTTAAAGTTTTCATTTATGAATTTCTTTAATTATTTTTTGAGTATCGAAATATTTGTATCCAAATATTTTTATCTTAATATTTTCCCCACCACAGCCTTTATATTAAAGTGAAATCGCTCAACCATTGTAATCCGGATGAAAAGTCACTAGAAAAAAAAATGAAGAAATAAAGTGACTTGAAACCCATATCAAATAATGAATGGAAAAACGTAAATGCATTTTTCCTGTTAACCTGAAAACTATCTGGAGCTCAGATTCTCCGAAGATATCTATTCTTAATAAACGTTGTGTGACATTCCCAAGTACCATATATATATATATATATATATATATATATATATATATATATATATATATATATATATATATATATATATATATATATATTAGTGTAGATGGTGTGTTTTCCAACCTACCCAGATTCTACTTATAAAGAATGACAAAGATGTAGTCTATCATTTTTCACGTCAGACATGGCCATACGAAATACAAGGTCTATATAGACTTTGGCAAGTTCCTAAAGAGAACGTGCCACACAAAAAACAAACCTAGAGTATAAGAAAAAAACGGCATTTTCTCTGCGGCCCCATAAGATACCCAAAATGAGCACCCTAAAAGAAATGAACTACCAAAAAACCTGTCCATTGGATGCTTCCTAATCTACACGTCTATTCTTTCAAAGTAAATAGCCGAAAGTAAGGATAGTCGTAACAGGTCCCTCGACTCTGCCCTACGGCAAAACCATGAAAGGACTGTAGACCATTTCTACCACTTGCGTTTATTTTTGGAGTACTCCTATTGAGCCTTAGTTGTTGGAGTTTCCATTACGAAATTTCCTCGATTTCATTGTCTTTTTAATAAATTAAGAGGTAATTTCTTCTCGAATACAGCCAATTTCTTGCATACCATATCTCTGAAAACTGTATTCAATAACGAACCCTGTGTTCAGATCTCAATTTAATATCTCATAACTCACTTAAAATTGTTATTGACCTCAAGAAGGTCTTACCTATTTCGACAGGATATTGTTTTTCTCATATTTCACTCGTATCTGATATCGGTAACAATCAATATTCTGTTGGCAATTAAATATTTTGCTTATTGCAATTTTCTAGCTTACTTTTGTCGGACTGAATATTCATGAAACTGCAACTTAAAGTTCTCCCCAATCGACTGCATTATTAAGTGTTCCTCTTTATATTTCACATATAAACTATCAACTGTACGTTGTTCTCGACTACAATATAAACAGATGCTACAGACAGTACTGCTATGACTTTTATGTCGACATCATTTAGGAGATACCTTTTTATTTAACAATTGTTTTGTTTATTTTGAATTTCAAGCATTTTTAATAATGTCACAGGTCTCTATAATCGACATTGCTACATTCATCATATAAGTCATTGCAAAATAGTCACAAGTGTTTATAATGGGCATTGCAACATTAACTTGAAATATAGTCTATCATTTCGTCTTCCTTACTATTGGAGAGTAGTTTCATTACAATATCTTCCATCTTATGTCTGATTTTAATGCAGCAAAACACTTATAATGTTGTCTATTAGTGGCAGATTAATTTCCTTTAGTCTATGGTAATGCCTTCATCATTGCCAACATCTTTTGGTACAATAGTTTCGTAATCGTGGGTGCCCTTTTCACTTAATCATTAACATCACTATCAATTTTATCTTTTTTACTTCTATTCTTCATCACACTAGTTTGTAGTGATTTTCAGCAAAAACATAAAGAACGTACGGGGAAATTGTTTATTTTTTACCTTCTATTGTAAATTAAGGTAAAGATGACAATATGCTTGGATTCTATTTTGCTATTTTAATGGCGAAGGCCTCCTTAGTTTCCATATTTGTCAGCATAACAACCAGTCTCTGAACTCGTACTTTATACACTGTGCAGTAAATGTTTGCTCATGGACATTACTGATTCATTCGTCTCACAAAAAAATCACTTTATCTTTAATCCTGTCGATTTCAGCAACTCTATTCTAGATTCAGGTGGCAAACACATCGCAGTTTCCATTACTTGATGAATTCATACTTTTCTCATAACCACCATGCGCACTGTAACGTAAAACTTGATTTATTTTATTCTTCATATCAAATCAGATTGCCATACCATGTCCACACTTTCATCACAGTATTCATAATATCACTTCGTAAAAAAATCACATTGGAATCGTTGGTTAAGTCGATTTTATCTGTGATTCAACATAACCTTAAATAAACTTCTAAAGTATTCTAAATCGTGCGGCACAGCACGGATTAGCAGTGCATGCGTTTAGCAAATCACTACCGTCCGGATATTCTTCCACAAGGATATTTTCCGCATCGTGTGAAGGGCCTCATTGATGTGCATTAATTTCTAAACCGCACAGTCGCAACTGCAGTTTCAATCCACTTTTTTTCCCACAAAGTTTTTTCTTCTTGGTAATTTTTAATAAATATTCTACATAAATTTTGATGCTTATTTCATTTTAAAAAATCAATCAGTCCTCAATCTTCCCCTTACCATGTATACTCACCATACATTTTATCATTTTCTTATATAGTCTTTCATCTTCACAATATATCTTATGAAGTGTAAATATATTTTGCTTGTCCCGTGTTTCTTTTTCATAAACGTCTATGCTTTATTTCAATTGAAGATCAAAGTCAAAGATGTAAACATTGAAATAAATTGAAACACAAAGGAATACTTAAAAATACAGATATTCCCCACACACGGAAAACGACTGAAAGATATCAGTCAATAAGATGTATGGAACGATTTTATAGAAAACTAATAGATAAGAAAAATAAAATCAACGACAAAAAATATAACCTATCTATATACACGAGCAAGAATATTACTCATCACTAAATAAAATGTAAACGTTCAATCCCAAGTATATACAATCTTCAATTAACATTTAAGGAGTACTCAATACCACGAAGTCTACAAAACGCACAAAAACCTTTAGACTGCAATCATTTTTTTTTCAACTTTTTCAAGGACATTGACAAATCATATCACTCCGTCAATCACAAGTCGTTATCTGGATGGGCAGCTGGAGTTCATAAAGGGAGAGGACATTGGGATTCGAGTCAGTCGTTTTTTTTTTTCTTCTGCGTAAATACAGAGGCATCAAAACAAAAGGATGACCTCCTGTAAAAACATATCTGCGCAGATGGAATTGACTGCCCGATGCCAATAAGTTATCTCTCTCTCTCTCTCTCTCTCTCTCTCTCTCTCTCTCTCTCTCTCTCTCTCTCTCTCTCTCTCTCTCTCTCTCTCTCTCTTTATATATATATATATATATATATATATATACATATATATATATATATATATATATATATATATATATATATATATATATATATATATATATATATATATATATATATATATATATATTTATATATGATTTGCACGGAAATGCATTACCGGCATATTAATAAAGTCTTTGAACTGATCAAGCAGTTTGCGATTCTACTGGAATATTATTACGAAAAGCATTCGTCAAATGTCAAACTGATAATTATCTCTTCCTATACAATCAACAGATTTTTTGTATAACGACGACTACGATTTTACAATGAACTCGCTGATAAAATCTACCTCTTGCAGAGAAATAAAACAAATTTTAATGGAGATCAATTTGAAATCACTTGGGCAGTATATCACGATATGTTTATTATTATCTCGATCCAGAAGGAAATGCCATCAAGGTAAAAAAAAATAATAAAATTACTGGGGAACAGAATCCTATTTTGTGATGCCCCAACATGGTCAATCCATACTGGCAGAACCATAAAAACGTTTGCTGTTCAGTTTTTAAGGCTACTGAAGACATTTTCATGTGTTCAATTAATTAGATCAATAACAGACATAAAAAAAAACCATAACTTGCGCTATCTTCTTTAATGCAAGACAGAAGGCTTTCAATTCCCGATGCAATCCCAAACCCAAAGTGGGCTTGGTTCCAAGCCTACAAGCCCACATACTGGAACTACATAACTTTGATCGCGAATTCAAGCAAAATTCTAGAACGGGTGTTGGATAGTATACACCTGCTCCACGTGATATCCCAGTCTCCCTGATTCTCAACCAGTACACATATTCATATATGAGTTAGATCAATATCTGGATATTCTGCCGAATGACCCAAGATGTAATATTAGTAATGGTTCTTTTAACAACCTTAACACTGGGGGCTACTTTGATACGGTTTGCCATATATATAATCCAAGTTAAAAATAATAGCTATATATATATATATATATATATATATATATATATATATATATATATATATATATATATATATATATATTGAGAGAGAGAGAGAGAGAGAGAGAGGAGAGAGAGAGAGAGAGAGAGAGAGAGAGAGAGAGAGAGAGAGAGAGAGAGAGAGAGAGAGAGAGGCTGTAATTTTAGTAATGATCGTAAATAAAATAAATTTCTACCACAGACATAAAACAAACACCCTCTAAAAACAATTGATCAAGATTTATAAGAACGAGCGCGTATTGTTAACCATTCCTTCAAATGACAAATGACATTGCTAATGATGACGTCATGTGACACAAAACCGCCAATCAAGGTTTCTCGCAAAGCAGGTAACCTTATTGACTTTAAAATCCATTCGTAGGTCAATATTACGAAGGCTAGTTGTGGGGCCAACGACAAATGCAGGCGTGGGAGTACAAATATCACGTTTGCTTTGGTGGCTTAAAACGCCAATGGACTTATTGATTAACAAATTCCTATTGTTTTTTAATGACTCTTTTGAACAATATCCATGGGGATACAAAGGTAAAATTGTAAATAAGAACAGAATAAAAAATACATGAATTTTCACCTTTGTTCCATATCAAAACATCGTTAGAGCAATATATTGTTTAATATGTACATTTTATAAAAGAAAATATATAAAAAACACATGCCAGCAGATAATAAAATTCGAAACATCCTTTGTGATCTGCGAAGTAATTTGACAAAAGCAATTGAATTACTAGATTTGTAAAAGTGATATATGAGCTTTGTAAATGTTGAAGCCCAAGATCGACATCACTCAACAAATGAAAGATTAACCCTATTAAAAGATCCACATCATATTCAGTGTCACTGCCAGTTGCCTTGAGACGGGAGAGGAACAAGCTCTGACTTCCTCAATCCCCAAATAGAGCATTAAAAGATTTATTCGGTGCCAATTACAGGGAGCAATATGATTATCGGTTATAAAATGTGACTTTCTTCGTCAGCAATGACGTAAGTTTTGTGAAACATGCAACCGCATTTTATCAAAGCACGCAATCAATCAATCATACATGAGGAAGCAGCTCAAACTTTAAGTCACACAATTGAACGGATTCAAATCTGACGCTGACCCACTATTCAGGGGATCAATAGAAAACCAATGCACATAGTTGAAGAAAACACAAAAATTGTTTTTTTTTTTAACAATTGTTTAAATAACGAATCTTGTTACGTCCCTATTTGGATCTACCTATATTATATTATCTTAAGAAATGAAGCAGTGTATCCTTAAATCCCATATAGCCTAATCAATAGCCTATTTTGAAAGATGAAAATATTTTAGTTATATGATGCCATTATAAAAAATAATTACCCTTAAAAGGTTTGCTAATATATAGGGATTAAATATAAATATAGAACATATGTCATATTTACTTAAATTACTATACGCTTACATCTTCAAGGCTGAGCTAGATAAGGACATCAGGTTGCAATCCTACCGTCACTTACTATAAAAAAAAAAAGTAGGCAATCATTTGCTGCTAATTTTTTCATTAATTCTTTTTCTTCGGATTACCTCTTGCAAATGTCTTATTTCATACCTCTTGTTTTTTAAAGACGATTTGTAAAATGGTTAGCGTTATATACAGTATGCAACGTTTTAAATTAATTATCAATCTAGTACTTAAATCGTAAAAAGAAATAAGACTAAAATAAATGTAAGAGTATATTTCATTAAAATCCTAAATTCCTTATCCTAATAACAGTCTGATAGCGAAGGAGACACGGAGAAAACAAAATCACAGCTATCATAAAACAAAATAAAATATAAATAAAATAATAGAAAAGTAGTGTTTGCACTATGGCCAGTATAATATTACACTGCACAATCCTGAAGAGAATACACATACCAATCGATCTGGTTTATGATATATGTGAATTTTATTGTACACCTTCTCTGGATGCCTGTGTGTGTTTTTTTTTTATTTTACATATATACAGTATATTATCATTATTACTTGCTAAGCTACAACACTAGTTGGAAAAGCAGGATGCTATAATCCCAAGGGCTACAACACGGAAAATAGCCCAGTGAGGAAGGGAAATAAGGAAATAAACTATAAGAAAAGTTTAAGGAAAATAATAAAATTAAAATACATCTTTCATATATAAACTATCAAAACTTTAGAATATATACACCTATACTATATATAATGTATATATGAAAATATAATATATATACATATATATATATATATATATATATATATATATATATATATATATATATATATATATACTGTATATATACACTAGTAGAACACGACGATTAAATATTTAGGATATACACTACCCTTCTCCCCTGGGTATGACTACATCTATTCCCCCTTCCAGAAGACATGGAGAGCTGAGCGTGACCGATATATATATATATATATATATATATATATATATATATATATATATATATATATATATATATATATATATATATATATATATATATATATATACACACACATATATACACATACATATATATATATATATATATATATATATATATATATATATATATATATATATGTATGTATATATATATATAGCCACACACTTGTTCTTTGATATATAAGGGATTTATAGCCATATAGACACGTAGCTCTTTATTTTATAGGAAAGATATATATACATAGGTACAGTGTGTGTAAGTGTGTCAATAAAAAACGTCAATATTTTTTTTCTTTTCGCTTGCCCCACCACATATATTTCATGAATCCTCTTCCATACCCCAGCCATTCATAGAGCAGCATCATACCCTATCAAGATATAGAAGGACAGGAGAAGATGCGCGTCCAGGGCAAAGCTGAAAAACACCCTAACGGCAACATGCTGTCCGTCGTAAGTGGGTGTATAAAAAGCATCACTGCGTATGGTACGAAACCATTCGGCAGTGGATCAAGGTTACTATCACGGAAAACCATTATAGGAAGTAAATGACTCATAGCAGCACGAAGATTACTAAATCTTTATATTAATCCATTGCAAGATAACGTTCATACATATAAGGGCAATCTTTCAAGGGATGTGGAATGGTATGAAACATTACTTATGATCTCGGCTGGTATGACTTTCCTTTATTCTTTCCATTTTTTTTACTTCTACAATGTTTCTTCTGCTTAAACGTCTTATAATACAGGCTTTCCTTTTATTTCATTCTTTTTGATCTCGCTCTTTGCCAGGAAGAATGAAGGTTGGGCTCGTAAAGTTAACCTAAGTCTTAACCCGGAACTAACTTCAAAATTATATTATATTGATATTTCTTTCACAATGTTTATCTTTATTTTCTTTCATGTTAATTTTCAGCCCCTCATTATTACTATTTCAGTTATCGTTCGTAGTTATGAAAAACGAAAAAAAATCTTTTTTTCAGCAACCTAGTTCCCTATTTCCATATTCCTATCATACTATAGGTATTTTTTATTTCCCTGTGTTTTTCTCTCACCATGCACTTAAGAAAACATGCACGCTCACACAAAATATACATACACATACACAAACATGTACATATACATATATATGTGTGAGTTTTTGTGTGCAAGTATAAATAAATGTTATATTACACACACACGCACACACACACATAAATATATATATATATATATATATATATATATATATATATAATATATATATATATATATATATATATATACATATATATATATAAACATATATATATATATATATATATATATATATATATATATATATATATATATACTGCATGTATATATATATATATATATATATATATATATATATATATATATATATATATATATATACATATATATAAATAGACATACACAAATATATACACACGCGTATATATGTGTATGTTTGCTTGCTTGTTTCTTTCTGGGTATTTCAACCTTAACAGTTGGACCATTTGTAATAAATGGCACAGATTACCTGGTCATTACTGCAATAGATTCTCATTTGTATTTTTAATTTCTGTGCATACCCACGTAAATTTAATTGTCACATGAGAAGTTGGTAATACATATTGATTACGGTTTTATTTAAAAAATAAATAATAATAAAAAACGGATGGGAGGGAAATGAAATTTTTAATACCCTTATAATACTAAGAATACATACACCATCATTATCTAATGCTAGCCTCTCTCTCTCTCTCTCTCTCTCTCTCTCTCTCTCTCTCTCTCTCTCTCTCTCTCTCTCTCTCTCTCTCTCTCTCTCTCTATATATATATATATATATATATATATATATATATATATATATATATATATATATATATATATATATATATATATATTAAAATATCTTTACAATACTAAGAATACATACATTATCATTATCGAATGTTAGCCTGCTCTGTATATATATATATATATATATATATATATATATATATATATATATATATATATATATATATATTTACTGTATATATATATATATATATATATATATATATATATATATATATATATATATATATATATATATATATATAGTCGGGATAACTCAACGAGGTGAAAAGGCTAGCGTATCACATGATCAGCAAAGCTGTACTAGTCAGTGCCATCCATACTAGGTTGGGTTGCTGTGGATGATCAGACGAAAATCTTCCACCATTACCAATAGCGCAATGTCTAGCGAGGTGATGAAAACTAACCAAACCCAGGATATAAAAACATATCTGAGGCTTTTATCCCGCAATGAACTAGAAACGGCTTCATTCTTTTATTATTGTGAAATTATAATAGCAAATTTTTTCATCTTAAATTAAAAAAAATAAAATCTCTAGACCATAAATCATCATACACAGTACACCAAAATGGCAAAATTGGTGTCCGGACCGTTCGTTCCCAGAAACTCTTCGCTGCCGAACACTTCGTTGCTAGGATAATTAGCTACCTGTTAATAATAACTTGAGTACTGAATACCTTGCCAATGTAATTATACCTTCTATATAATACTATTCTCCATCCACAATGATTCAAAAATATGTTCTGAATACCATGTTAATGTAATCATACCACCTTTCTAATTTTATTCCCCATCCACCAACCACTTAAACTATGTACTGAATACCTTGTTAATGTAATTGTGATATCAATCTCATTATAATTACCATTCACCAAGTACCATTCACTAATTACTTAATAATGATAGTCTTATTCATGTAAATATACCCTCCATCTTTTTTATTTCATTTGCAATCATTCAAATCTTATTTTCAAAAACGCTTGAATGTTTAGTCACTAAAGATGTCGAGGACGATTGCATACAGAAGAAAACAAATCAAGTTATTGGATAGTGTGAAATATATATATAACATAAAGAGCAAAATTGTGCTGGAACAAAACAATATTGAATATGCGAGAATCGGCGATGTAAAGCAATAGTGCACACAAAAAAATTGGTCCTGAATCAACATGCGCCCATTTTAATATATCTGTTGACAAGACCATTCGAACAGGAATTAATTCTTAAAAAACAAAAAATAAAAATAGAATTTCTTCATGAAAAGTCAACTAATAACTGTTAATATGAAGTCCATATACCTTTCTGGAACTTTCAATAAGTGGCAACCATAAAAATCTAATGAATTGTTATCCTCCGTTTCTACAGAAAATGTATATCTATATAATGAATAGTTTAGCTATGTGATACCTTTACATAGTGTGAGACAGATAGGCGGATAAATGGGAAGAATAATCCCAGTTATTTGGTTACTAAGAGACTATTAACTTTTAAGCGATGTGGCAGTTGAGTAAAATCCAATTAAAATCCATATTGGCAGCCTTGCAAATACTGGGATGACGCAGCGTGAGGATCACAAAATTTCTTTTCGCAAGCTATATAGATTCTGGAATTCGTAAATCAATCAAATGATACATCATGTAAAATGTATCCCAACTACGAGAAGTGAAGAATGGCGCGTGTCATACAAAATATATCGCAAATTCGATGAATGGTGGTGCTAGAACTGATTTGTGTCTGTATGTAATCTTACCAATATTTCACGAATAAAGCTACAGAGAAAATCTAAGTATAGCTGTATGTACGCTGGTGAGCTACAGAAAATAGAATATCGCAGCTAGCTTAACCCACAATAATGAACCTTATGAATAGATTAAAAATTCATCTAGCACAATTTTATGGAGTGGTTTTATATTCGGATATTCATGTACAGGTTGCAGATGTGTAGTTATCCTTCTGAACAAATCATATTAGAAAATATTTGAGCTTGGTGGCACTTCGGATAACTTCCTTTTATATCAATATCATTGCAATTATCTTTTGGATAGCGTTAGTCTCCTTCTTTCCAAAGTTTTTTTTTTTTTTTTTTTTTTTTTTTTTTTTTTTTAGAAAGAATGTATTTATGATCAATCAAAGATACGGTACCTTATTCTTAAGTGTTGCAAAGGTGTTTTTCTATTGACACCTCAAGAATATATATCATTAAATTTCTTTCGAATCCGACTATATATATGTGGAAAATTATAATAAAATACAGAAAAATATCACGCGATTACCAATTGATTTTCATCAAATACCCATATAATTCCAGCGAATTTTAAACATTATCCAATTACAATATCAAATGATTTAATAAAGAAAAGAGACAGAAATTGGAATCGAAACGTGTGAATTTCCAGAACTAAAATTATATATGTACTTTTCTATAGATGGTAAGGGCTTCTGTTATTCCCGGAAAACTAAATCTAGTAATGATTCATTGCATTCATATGAAACCCCTCCGATTTGCAAGGTGCTATTTGTTATCCATTTGAGGATAAATCTCCAATATTATGACACAAGGGAAGCCAATATATGTTGGCAAATTATTCATAATGCTAAACCATACGCTATTATTCGTATAATTTATTAATTACTGGTAATTGCATATGTAGAAACTGGAAAATATGTTTGTTGCTTTTTCTCATACTACTTACATTTTTTTCACCTATCTCTTAATTTCTTAGGTCTTTCGCTATTTATGTTATCTATTGATAAATTAACAAAACGACAGAAGCATAAAACAAAAAAGAATAAAACTATATTAATATTTTTTATTATAATTATTATGATAATCAGGTGCCTTTATACTTTCAAACTAATCATTTGTCAACTAATGGCAGCCACGGCATTTTATCTAATCTATATCAACTTATAATTATGAACCTTGTCTATATTTGAACATCCTATCGGAAATACTCACTTGAATACCAACAGGAAAAGTTTTGCATACATTTTAATTTCTACATATGAAATTTATTTGAATTTGTTTTCTTAAAGGGAGCCTATAAGAGAAAAATTCTTTTTACTGCATAAATTGGTAATGAAACGAAATATTTCGAACCTTCTAAAGGCTTTCTCCTGAACGCGATTTCTTATTGGGGGTTATTCCTTTACATGGCAAACAGCAGGTGGTTAGAAGCACTATGATAATCGATGCTGAAAACATAGTAACCTCTAAATCTATTAACTTTACTAATAGCATTTGTTCAATCAATGCATGCATTTAAGTCATTCTAATTCTTAAACCAATATGTCCAAAGTGAAAAAAAAAATAAAAACAGATGAATATAAAAATCAATTGTATTTTAAGGGCGACCATATTTGGCACAAAAGTTGAGAATTCCGCTTTGAATTATTCCTACTTCCGAAAACACTGGCTGAAGATACATTGTCGATCCTAATTCTCGAAGAGGAAATCAAGTAATATGCCATAAATATGCCACTGCATCGAAATAAATTTAGATTCAGAAATGAAAATAGAATCCATATATTACTTAATTTCGTAACTCGTGATTATTACAATATAGCAAATCTTTGAGTCTGATAAAAGGAATTTTTACTCCAGAATAAAAAGTATGTAAAGAAAAGGTTAATGCACTTATACAATCTAAGTTAATAGCCAAACCATATCAATGAAATACACACGTATTCAAACAATTAAAAATATCCAAGAAAAGATTTAGGACCTGACTGTGAAAAAAAAAAGACATGAAGTAGTCAAACAAACTAAAATAAATCAATACTTCAAGAGGAAAAAGACAGAAATGAAAAATTGATTCTCAATACCTTGGGCTCATCATATAAACACAAGAGGAAACAAAGCATAATAGTTAAGGAAAGGGAAAATTAAAAACTGAAGTAAAGTATACATGGGGATTAACACAAAAAGAATAAGAATACAACAGAGAAAGTCATCCACAAATACCAAAAATTGGGGGTGGAGGGAAACAACAACAAAGAACACCAATACTTATAACAACAAAAATTAAACACACGCAAGTATTCCTGGAATTCAATGATGTGCTCAATTAATTTTCGTCCTCCGCTTTTATTTCTAATTGACAATCATTATTCAAGAAATTCCATCAACAATATTGTCATTTTTGTCACTGATATAAAAGTAATGTATACCAAATAACACTATTCAGCATTTTAACCTAAATATCTCATAGATTAGGCCTCTCTCTCTCTCTCTCTCTCTCTCTCTCTCTCTCTCTCTCTCTCTCTCTCTCTCTCTCTCTCTCTCTTTGAGCAGTTGCAAAGTCTCCTGATTTCATTAGCAATAACAAATGAGTTCTCTTATTCTTTTTTACCTAACTAGCAAAGGCAAATAACTGGCTCAGCTAATATACTTCAGTGCAATTACATACTTCGGCGATATTAATGCCTGGTGAAATGAAAGGTAATCTCATTTGCCGTATCCATTGTCATGTTAATGTTCCTTCTGTTTTTACGGCAATGGCTTTACTTTTCGATTTATTTTATCAATGGAACATCCATACCTTTCTCTTTGTTATTGGATTTTCGCAATAAAATCCAATAACGAGTCAGAAGCTGCCAACGAATGTTTTCATGAGACTATGTGAAGAGGAAATCTACGAAATGGGAGGAAATTGAAGCCCCTGAAAAGTCGAAGATACACAAGAAAATAAAGACAAATAGGCTAGTCCTGAGAACACAACACTAAAAATCATGAAATTATGAAGGTAAATCTACATAGAGAGAGGAGAGAGAGAGAGAGAGAGAGAGAGAGAGAGAGAGAGGAGAGAGAGAGAGAGAGAGAGAGAGAGAGAGAGAGAGAGAGAGTGGAAGCAGAATTCCCGATAGAACCCAAATGAGCACCGGGTTTAGACAATAGGTGTTCAGATGAATGTGTGGGGAAAAGACAATGCTATTATTGAAGGTCGAAAACAAGTAGAATGAAGAGTCCACGAATATGTGGGTTCATTTCGTATACACATACATGCCTTCAAAACATATGCATAACCATCCATCCGATATACGTCATATTTAATCCGATTAATCAATATCATATAAGGATGGGAATGGTAGATAATTAGGATTACCATCTATCGGAAAACCGTTTGTAACAGTTAAAAACCGCCAACATTACGAAACGCAAATCTTTTAGTGACCTTGTAAAAAAAAAAAAAAAAAAAAAAAAAAAAAAAAAAAAAAAAAAAAAAGTTTTGCACCCATAAATTAACGGTTAAAACTAAAAAAATAAAATGCAAAAGTCACAAACCACAGCATCCAGGGCAGAGAAATGCACCATCTATAAAGTCCCTAGGCCAAAAAGTTACTTTCTTAACTCTTCCTAACTTGAATCACCCGTTACCGGTCACCACACAAATATGTGATCACACAAATCTGTCATCAAATTTACGTAAAAAAAAAAAGTGAAAGAAAAAAAAAATGCGCGTATGACTGGTAATGAATGGATGAATATGCCTACAAGGAATTTGGGGCACATGCCTCGGCGCTGTGGCATGGAAAGCCAATCAACATATGGACAAGAAAAACTAAACTTAACTCAAAACACCAAACTTGGTGGCAACAAACATCCAAAGATTACAAAACAGGTTGTGCATCTTATGATACTTGTCCGTTTCTCACTGCAGGTTGTACATGTTATGATACTTAACCGTTTCTCAAAGATATTTTTGAGAGAGAGAGAGAGAGAGAGAGAGAGAGAGAGAGAGAGAGAGAGAGAGAGAGAGAGAGAGAGAGAGAGAGAGAGAGAGATTAGTATGAACAACTTTGAGGCGACATTAAAACAGTTTGCTACGTAAAAAAAAAAAACACAATTGGTTAATAGAATGGCCGGAAATGCCGTAAAAGATTCCCCTCTTACAAGTAATGAATTCACTCACCAAAATCCAAAACTACACATATCCAAACAAAATAAGTCCATGAAAGATATAAATAAAAAACAAATGAACAACCCATATCTCAAACTGGGAACAACTTCTGCTCTCTCGTTTATTGTCAAATAAGGAGACCGTTATATTATTTTAAAAAGCTATTCATGTAATTTTCCATTAATGATTATGAAAATTATGCGTATATTTTTCAAATAAAAGAGAAAATTTTCGTAGTTTATATTTTTATCAAATACGAAAACTGTTTAATTACTGGTAACAAAAACCAGCATATTTGAAGATTGTTCATGTTTTTTTTTTCTTTTTCTTTTTCAGAGAGAGAGAGAGAGAGAGAGAGAGAGAGAGAGAGAGAGAGAGAGAGAGAGAGAGAGAGAGAGAGAGAGAGAGAGAGAATGCACTTGAAACCTCTACCTATCACCATGAAGACTTGTCGCAGAAAAACCGTGACCTGTTTGATGGCGCTGTCCTGGATATTTACCTGAAGAGAATAGCCGTACCGGTAATCCCGCAACACCACTTAAAAAACGAAACTAAGGAAAGCGATTGAAATTCAAACTGAAAACAGTGTGCCGTCTTTTGAAATCAGGACCAAGGCTGTTTCCAATTAGAAAACACCTATTAAATAACGAAATAAATCACAATATAGAATCAAGCATAATACTTTCATTACAAATGGACAAATTCGAATTACTTCAAATACACTTGAGTAATAAATAACAAAATACTTCCTCCGTCCTTTCGCATGAGGATTTGCCTTCCTTTGCCGATTCACTTTTGACGCTTTTTGTCAATCTCCAAGAAGATCCCCCTCGTGAAAAACAAAAGTAAATAAAAAATTCTGGAAACCAGGACAATGATGGAAGAGCACGTACCGGACGACACCGAACGAAAGGCACACTTGGATTCTCGGCCTGAATGTCAAATTTAATTGCTTTTATTCTTTACAATCTGTAGGATGAAGCAACTGGCCGCTCCCTTTGACGCTAATGCTTTAATTCATTTAAATCCCTCAACAGTCATCAACAACGACTGCAATCATTTAGACAGGGTCGTAACCGTCTATGGAGCACCGAAACACAAGTAGGAGCCCGTGTCCAAAGAT
>NC_090751.1:62341811-62349311 GCF_036898095.1 Palaemon carinicauda
TATTGTGTCGTGCAATGATAAAATTCGATAATAACAAAGGTCTAAAAAACATTTCTAGGTATTAGAAATGTTCCCCCGATTCCACTGAAATTTCTGTATGAAAGCAAGTTCCACATCTGATCTTGCAAATCCTCTTTTGGAGAGTTAGTGGGAAAGGGTGTCTAGGGTAATAACCATGAGTAATCAAAACATTAGGTTTTAATACTATACCAACTATTACGAAGGAATTGAAAGGCTTTTTAAAAAATGCTCCCCCCATCCAGTTGTAAAAAGCTTTATTAAATACTGGACATTCTAATATATATCTATATACAATATTTACCTTGCTATTTATAGTGACTCTTTAATCAAATGCTATTAGCCACTGACTAACATTGGATTTTCCTCGACATAAACATAATATATTCAATTAAATGAAATCTGTTATCGTTCAAGATTTTTGTTTTATCTCTAATTAATCATGGTTCATCACTGTGATATTTAGGAAAAGTATAATTTTTATGGTAAAACTTAGTTGTAAGGACAAACTATGCTAAGGATAAACTATGCTAATATGCTTGAAGAAAAATGAACGAATCCTCTTTCTTATCCATATGTAAACAATTATTAGGTTTTATAATCTAGAAAGATAAACTGCCTTTACTAAAAGCAAACTTCAAACCTTCAAAAGAAAGAGGCTTCCATAAACGCCACATTATACGCATGAAACCATCCATCCAAAATTTCCAGTTTGCCTAAACAACAAAGCGGAGGATCCCACTTTAGGAAGCCATTTTGCATAACAAATTACCTCAACCTTTCTAACAATACCAGCAAATCTTCACTTGGTGTAAGTCTGATGGAAGATGAGCACTGACGAGTTAAAGTAAAAGGAAGGAGATCAACGCTATAATATAATAAGCATCGTCATGATGTCCAAGAGCACAAATGCTACAGAACGTCATGATAATATGGGTTTATGTTAAACATAACAATCATAGTGAAATGTACTATAGCAATGCCAATGAAATGTCTGTACTCCATTATATAAAACAACAAATAACGACTACTGGTAATCATCTAAATGCAGCCTATTTTTAGAAACCTTTCGCGATGTTCTTCATAACAACGATGGTCGATCCCATATTCAATGCAACATCAATAAGATCTAGAATCTAATATTTTATGTTTTGAAAAAGTACTTTACACTTAATAAATATCACACCTAAGTTATTGCATTTTTATTGTAGCTAGTTGTTCAACCGTTTTATACATTGCATGTTTTTCTGTAAATGTAAAAACTTTCTCTATCAAATGGCATTTTTTTTCTTAAACAACACATAGGATGTGAAAATCCACACTTTTCACAGTCAACATTTTAAAACAACGACAATACAGAAAAGAAGACCAGACGCACTATACAGTAAACGATAACTCATGATAAACACCAAACAGAATACTGCCAAGCTTTATCATCGAGTAATTTGCAACACTTTAGCAGAAAATCACTAATACTGACGTGTCCGGAAAGGGTTGAAGGAAAACATGGAGCATACCAGGTTTCACCTAATGGGGACAAATGACTACAAAACAGGCATCAGACCAAGCACTTAGTCCATTTGGCATATTACAGGCTACATTAGCTGATAGTAACGAGAGTAAACAAACCAGGACGCTGATACATTTCAGTTGGTAACAATACAGACAGGCAACATCACAATAAACAATATAATTAAATATCAAGAAAGTATTAATGAAATAATCATATTCTATTCTGGGATAAAATTTCCGAGCACTAACGAATCCATGTGGGTGGAAAAAATCGTGAGCAAGCAACAACGTTCCCCAAATTAACCATCAGCACTGAAACCTCCGAGGAAAAGAGGAAAGAGAGAGAGCGCCACCAAGGAAAAGAAAATAGAAGCAAAGGAGAGACAAAGTCGGCAATCGGAGCAACTTTCGTCAAAGAAAAACAAAAGTCAAATGACATTCGTGATTAAAATATCGAGACTTGTTCGTTGGAATGTGAAGCGACTTCCCGAGGACAATAGAGATTGAAACATCATCCCCCAATGCTTTATTAGTGGATTTGAGAATTTGCACCGGAATTCTGTTACCGCTAAAAAAAATCATACTTGCACTGCACCACTCTCTCTCTCTCTCTCTCTCTCTCTCTCTCTCTCTCTCTCTCTCTCTCTCTCTCTCTCTCTCTCTCCAAGACAACTAAAACTTCTTCACCCTGAATTTTATCAGTTTTAAAAGGCAGTTAGGTTCGTTTGATGCCCTTCCTCTTATATTCCCCCCAATGGTACAGCCCCCGTCCCTAAATCACCACCCCCTCCCCACAACCACCCAAAGTCTAAGAGCTGAGATGCTGGTTATAAGACTATTCCCAGGCAAAGTTTATGAAGACGAAACCTAAAATTCTATTTACGACCTCTCGTCTTAAAACTTGTCAATGACTGTCTCCTTCCTCCCAGGCCTTTTTTTCTTTCTACTTGACTACACTTGAAGAGGAATATATATAACTGTAAATTCAGTCGTTACGACGGATATATCTTGGATATTGAGGAAGGCTTGTACAACTCTATAAATTTAATGTTTTCGGAAGTCAGTATTGATTGACCGTTAATATAATAAAAACACATAGTCGCTTCCCTTATTTTATAATGCCGGCAAATTTCGGCAGCCGATATCAATGGTTTTATCTTAGTTGTTACTGGCCGATGTACTACCATTGCAAAAGTTTGATACACTACCTTTCTTTAGACTTTCAAAAACTGTATTATGTCTCTCCAGCACCACTACCACTACTAAAGCGACATTAAATCAACGATTGCACTCTATCCCAATTGCAAAAGCCAGTTATCAACGTAGGTGCTTAAAGATTTGACAAAGATTCTCCATTCCAACCTCCTTATTACCTTTAATATTATCGATAGCTGATATTTACCCTCGGTTAAAAAACAAACAAACCATACAACAAACCCTTTGGCAACGTTGGATGTGATGGGAAAAAAAATGCCCTTTTCGGTAGCAACAGAAATTCCAATCAAAATAATAGATTTAAGTAATTTTGCTAGACAGTTATACCGCATATACCGACTAAGAACTATGGAGCTGCTATCGACACTTTCTGAAGTTAGACCAGCCACATATAAGAGTAGTGAGAGTTAACTGGCATATAACGTAGGGTAGATAAGAATTATGACCTCTAGTTTGGCAATGCTGATAGAATAAAAAAATAAGAATATCATCATGGACTAAGGGATGACGATTGAATAGCAGAGATGAACTCTTACAACTAGAAGAACAAACAATCATTCCAATGTACCGTAGGCTAGCAGAATATACTGTTTATTAGAATAAAAACCTAAGGTACCTGGTATAGGCAATACACAGGCATCTTTCCGCCACTACTACACATTTGCTGAAAATTCCTATTTACAAACAATTTCTGAAGGCTTATTCTTTTAATTCAACGCATATTAAAGGTGTGCCACTAAAGAAACGTAAAAAGGAACTGAGGTTATCTAGTACATTAACCTCTATCCCATTTTAGTTAGAATAAATAATACTGTAAAAGTAATGCATATCCTCTACCAACACCCCTCCCCCACACCATTTTTTTTTTTTTTTATAAATTGCATAGTAACATGAAATGTTAAGGAAGGTGTATAACTGGAACAAATTCTTATAAAATGCATTTGGTATAAACCAAGATCTAGTAAATTTCACATGTCCAACAGTCGCGAACGGTGATGACGGCATCAGATCCAAAGTACGTTTCCACAACCTTTCTCGTTCCATTGGTGCATGGTCTTTTATCCCATGAAGTTGTTTACAACATATGCTGCATATTACACCAATGGCATAATCGCTGTGAAATTTTAATCATTTAATTTCAATTGTCATAAATACCATCACACCAAACTCTCTCTCTCTCTCTCTCTCTCTCTACAAACCATCTTTATAATTCTGGTAAAGAAACTCTTTCTGGAAAAAAATATGCTTACTTGAGCAAAGAACAAATATAGTTGCAAGGTGTTTATGAATGCAAGCCCTGCCTCCGGCCTCGATGACGTCACATGTCCCGCCAGCTCATGAGTGTTGGACCTGTTTTACTAGATCTTGGTATAAGCTATAGGATCTTCATTGCCATGTTTTCCTCCGGGTCCAAAGTTGGTTGGCTTAGTACGCACCGACAGACTCGCACATGGAGGAGAGATAATCCCATTTCATAACCATCTATGCATGATGGATTTTTACTGAAATTCCTTAAAAGGCTGAGCAGGGGGCGTGCAAAAGGAAGGTTAGCGTGATAAGCACGACTTAAAACAAGTGCACAGCTGGACAGACAGATGAAACAGACGCACGAACTCCCTTTAAACATGTCTTAGTACCCAGGTGGACACACCAACGGATAATTAAAATAACAGAAGGACAAATTGCAGTAAATCTATGCCTCCTCGGTCTTTGTCAGTAGGACACGAATAATCCACTGAAAACCAACAATGTCTATAATACTATTGCATGTTACACAGGGCGCTTACTGGAAATCTGGTGAGTTTAGAGAGCCAGAAATATGCCATGGTCCACTGAGTCACCGAAAGCCAAAGACACAGGCACGTTAACAATAAATACCGGTTTCTGGAGAAATTAACATTGGACGAGATTGTAATCAGAACAGCTGAGTCCAATGAGAGAGAGAGAGAGAGAGAGAGAGAGAGAGAGAGAGATGAGAGAGAGAGAGAGAGAGAGAGAGAGAGAGAGAGAGAGAGAGAGAAGCGATTGTCCACCATAAAAAAAGCTGGAAGAGAAAAAAAACTGTTAAGATACTCGTTGAACAAGTAAACATGTATAATTATGCAAGTTTATGGATTAGCCAATTGAGAGAGAGAGAGAGAGAGAGAGAGAGAGAGAGAGAGAGAGAGAGAGAGAGAGAGAGAGAGAGAGAGACAGTGGGGAAAAAAGATGATGGAGAAATTATCTAGTGAAGTTCAGGGATAGACGTAGTAAAGAATAAAAAAAAAAAATCATCATTGTGTTTCCTGGCATCATTAACGATCTGGTCACAGGATCATCAACTTCTTTTACTTGATGTCCCTCATGGCGATATTCTGGAAATTGCAGAAAACACGAAATATTTACAGTAATGTTTATAATATTAACGTTCATAAAATAAAAATAAAAGTGGCAAAATATTAAATACTTTACTCTAAAGGTATATTGAGTTCATGCAATCATATAACCTCATTTGTTCTTAATAAACTTCAGTGTATTATCCTAACCGCATACGAGAAATTGATTAGATAAATGGCAAGTCAATTAAATCGAATTCTTAATACAAATTGCTTTCATTCTGCAGAGTATCAAATTTATTTGACAGAGAGAGGAGAGAGAGAGAGAGAGAGAGAGAGAGAGAGAGAGAGAGGAGAGAGAGAGAGAGAGAGAGAGAGAGAGAGAGAGAGAGTGTGTGTGTGTGTGTGTTTGTTAATAGTTTATACGTAGTAATAAATAATAAACTTTCCATGAGTCATTTAAAATTCTATAGCCTTTTTTAGAGAGAGATAATCGCCGAAAAGGCTCTTAGCATGTGGTACACCGTTGCGACCTGCATGTGAGAGAGAGAGAGAGAGAGAGGAGAGAGAGGAGAGGAGAGAGAGAGAGAGAGAGAGAGAGAGAGAGAGAGAGAGAGAAAGTCGTACTGATAATGAGCTTATAAGTTATGATAAATAATAAACTTTCCATAAGTCTTTTAAAATTGTATAGCGATTTTCTTAACCTACATTTTTCCCTTCTGTGGATGACTCCAGAAAAGTGTCTTTTGAGATGTGGCTGCAAGTCACAAACACTTCTCCGTTATTGTTGTAGAACTCTTCAATCAGGTTCACACCTCATTATTGATGCATGTAAAGAAGGCAGAATGCAGTTTAAGAGAGTGCCTATACCAGACCCTTCTCACTCACAAATCCCAACGTTTTGCTAAATGTGATAGCCTCGAGATACCACCGTTTCTAAATCACAGGTGAATATGATGTCATGTTAATTATAAAGCCGCTCAGAGTAAAGCTTTTAAAGGTACTTGAGACAGACGTAAACAAGTCCCAAAATACCTCAATTAAATTCAACATTTGAAAAAAAAAATCGGTTTAACCTTCTTTGATAGCATATTCTTTCCTTAAAACTCTACATTTAAAATATTGGCCAGGTACACGTGGCTTTAAAGCAGAGGAGAACGAGCCATCTTCTTAAAAAATCATCTAGAACTAGTTTCAATCAACTTTCAAGACTCTTGATCCTGTTCCCAATCCCTCATAAGATAAAACTTCACTAGTTTTGAAGAAGCCAATCATTGCAAGCCCTAGCATAACTAACCTTTTCAACCTGATCTCAGCCTCAGGTTGATCCTGTTTCACAGAAACGAATTTAATGGCACCTGGCCAATACACAAGTCTTCCACTAGCGTGGCAAAATTAACACAAATAATGCTTATAAAATATATACCGTAAGCTCTCGAACGAATATGTATGCCTTGGTACATAGAACATTTTGCATGCATAACGCAAATAAATACACACATACATACGAATGTGTTAGTATTTTTCACTTACTACCTGCAATCTCTCTCTCTCTCTCTCTCTCTCTCTCTCTCTCCTCTCTCTCTCTCTCTCTCTCTCTCTGGTTATTGATACCGAATATATCGATTTCAATTCCGTTCTTGGTAAACATGAGCGCCGTCGAGATTTGCAAATCATCTTCATCAGACTTCAATTACTGCCTGAGGTGCCTGTATATTGCAATGTATTCCGTAAATACGAGAAATTGAAAACGTAAACAAGCAGACACAGTCATCTCCTAGGGTGTCACATTTGTAACTTTTAACGAATATTCTAGAAATGATTAACTGACATCTTTGCAAAAATAATATTAAAAAAATTAGAGATTTATTTGATAACATGGCGTCTCAAAGACTATGGTCACAAACACCGTTCTACTGAAAATTTCCGTAAATATCAGTAATGCATTGGAAAACTGAAAACAAACGAACACACGCGCTCACAAACACAAAAATCATTAATTTTCAACAGAGAAAGAATTGCACTTTTATTGTTGAAAAATGGTTATACTGTGGCTGTTGCTGTTATAATGCCAAAAACAAAATATTAAACTTGCCGTAGACATTCCATTTCGAAAAATAAAAATGTTTCAGAGCAGCATCACAACCAAAATAATAAACTCACTACAAACATTCATTTCAGGATAAAATCCTTTTCGAATACTATAAAACTTATTGTTTGTATATATATATATATATATATATATATATATATATATATATATATATATATATATATATATATTATATATATATATATATCATTACCAATGTAGAGAGAGAGAGAGAGAGAGAGAGAGAGAGAGAGAGAGAGAGAGAGAGAGAGAGAGAGAGAGACCCCAGACACTGTCCAGACCTGGACTGGCTCCTCAAAATTATCCACGCGAGAAAAAAACTGAAAT
>NC_090751.1:62354311-62356811 GCF_036898095.1 Palaemon carinicauda
GTGTCCATATACTTAAACTCTACTAAACGCAGATATAAAATTATCAAATTCTTACTATGATGAAACCGGACTGAAAATCAGTCTACAACATTAGTCCGTGTAGTCACCAGTGATATTTTTGTGTGGTTGATGGAGAGAACATCAACTGAAACTATGCAACATTACAAAGCTAACATAGGAGTTCACTTCGGAAACACGAGAATACTGGAGAGTAAAATCAATATTTACATTCATTATATTAAACATTCAAATGTTTAAATAGATCAAAATTACAATTCGAATATCTATTAGGACTACTCAGAAGGATTTGTTTATACAAGAAAAGAAATTATAGAAATACTGAAGCAACAAACTTAAGAGAGCTTTGCAACTATTAATCAAAAGTGACCCCACCTAAACAAATACAGGTGAGAGGGTAAGTGACTTTCAAAACATTCATACTTGTTTAGAGCGTGCCATGTACGGCATTCTGTAAGCAGTACAACAAAACGGTGTCCCCTGTGTGTTGGTAATTAGCAAGCGTTTGAAATAGAAACCTCGTTTACTTCCATGAATAACTTGACAATACAATTTAATATAAACAACTGAAATAAAAAGTTTTATACATACACAAAGGTAGTAATAAGAGATAAATCAAAACATGGTAATATTAAGACGTACCCAATTTAAAAAATACAAGGGAAATGCCCACGTCTCTCTCTCTCTCTCTCTCTCTCTCTCTCTCTCTCTCTCTCTCTCTCTCAAGCTGAAAGCATCCGTTTCCTTTTAACTCTTCTTGACTGCATACTCTAGATGTCTATTTTCAGTACATAAATAACCCACGGCCATGAACGATTCTTCCATTCTGAGGACAGAGAGAGAGAGAGAGAGAGAGAGAGAGAGAGAGAGAGAGAGAGAGAGAGGGAGAGAGAGAGAGAGCACTGAGGTACTTCAAATAGCCAATGGCTTTACCAACCCTTTTCCAAAACTATATTTTATTTTCTCTCTTGCATGCTCCGTCCAAGAACTGACCTCCTCTTTTCTGCTGCATTTCATACTGGCCAAGTGCATGGCCGTTCTCAAGCCAAAAAACCAGACATCAGTTTTGCATCAAACTCTGCCATTAAATCTTTTTCTCTACTGCCAGCAACATTCAATCTTTGCGACAACTTAGTTCCCAGCCATTCTCAAAAAGGACAGTGCAATATTTGGTTCATATTGGTGGAGTCCTAACTTGACTTCTAAACGTTGGTATACCCTAAATGCATGTCGTTCATTCTGTTTATTAAAACAACACAGCAACAAACAGGCAAAGCTTTTCAGAAATACTTCATACCTATGACCAGTTACACTTAAATAAGGATGATATGGTTATTACAAAGACCAAAATGGCTTATAAAATAACTCAAACTAGGATAAAAAGGATTTTAGTCTATCGTTTACAGCACGATTAACATAATTATTCTTTTCATATTTCAAATACTTTTTTAAAACTCTCCTGAAGAATGTAAATGATAACTTCGATGGGAAATTTGCGCAAACACACATACAGTGATATATATATATATATATATATATATATATATATATATATATATATATATATATATATATATATATATATATATATATATATATATATATATATACAGGAAGAGAGAGAGAGAGAGAGAGAGAGAGAGAGAGAGAGAGAGAGAGAGAGAGAGAGAGAGAGAGAGAGAGAGAGAGATGCAGTTCAAAATTAATTCATGCAGATATATCATACGTAAAAATTAATGTTCAAATAGGGGGGGAGGGGAGGGGGCTGGTACACTGCCTACGTGATACCAAAGATCATAGAGAGGGGCATAAGGCCCAATTCCCTTTTAGGGGCGGGGAAGGAGGTGGTATATAAAACTTAGATTCAAAAGTTGCAATTTCACCACACTAGCTGTTTAATTAACTCGGACTTTTCGTGGATACATTATTATCATATAACTGGTTTTTATAGGTCAATAATATTCTTCATTAACATAACACAAATTGGAAGTTCAATTAAAATCAAACATGGTTATAGTCGGTACATGTTCAGCCTCCATCAGGGTTAATTGATAAAACAATTAAAATTAACACAAGAGCGTTCAAAGACCGCAACCATACGGCAAAGTAATCAACAACCCTAAATGCCCCTTTTCCCTCAAAAAATAAAATACCTCTCAATTAGCTAAAGAAAAATTACCATTTGTTTCGTGAATATACACAAATGTGTTTCTGCTTAATTCTACTAGGCTAATAATCCCAAAAACCCAACCAGAAGCATAAATCTTTGGTGACAGTAATAAATACAATATTTGTAGGTAAATACAAGATAAGAAATTAATTAACATAAGTACTAAAATTATGGCATATCTTTGGTGCACACATCTAGATGATTTCAAAGAGAAATAATCTTTTGATCTTGTGCTTGGAATATTTCCTTTGGTTGAGTTAAAAGAAAAATGAGTCGGTGATGGGAATCTTTTCCTGGAACAAACATAAAGAC
>NC_090751.1:62361811-62366811 GCF_036898095.1 Palaemon carinicauda
TCGATACAATATTCAAACATTATACAGTATACTAAATAATGGACATAACAAAACATATGACCGACTTCATTAATACTGATGAAGAAAAAAAATGGGCTTTAAGTTAAAGCTGAAAAATATGAACATACTTCCATATTTATAATGTATTGAAACATGCTTCCTCTTCCTTTCTTTGACGTTTTTCGATCCCTTGGTGTATTTCCCATAGCATACTGTTTTTTTTCAATGATGCAAAACACGACTTTGGAACTTTAATGACCAAGGTAGACGGAGCAAGACCTCAATTGCACTAATTAATGCCTTTAAGCGAACGAGTCATTAAGTGATAATTGAACGGCAAGGTGAATGCAAATAACTTGATTTCAACAAACAGCAAGCTTATATACAAAGTTTCAGAGCAAGTAGGTCACAAAAATTCAAACACAACAATACATGAAAAGACAGGCTTAAGCAGGTTCTGTTAACAGTGAGGTGTAGAGCTTGATAACAATAAAAATGAAAATACCGTTACAGTGGACAAGCGTGTGTGAAATGTGTGGTACATGGCTCTCCCCCTAAAAAGATATACAGAGGAAGTAAGGTGTACTGCTCTTGAGAGGTGTATTGTAGGCAGATCATCTTATAGGAGATACACAGGTTTTAGGCGGTCAATGGAGACCCAGTATTCTTTGCTACGAATGTTGAGTAAGAAAGCCTTAGGATTGCAACGGATCACGAGGAAAGGGCCCATGTAAGGGCGCATTAACAGTGGCTTGCTAGTGTCGTTGCGCAAGAAAACGTGCGCTCCAGAGCACAAATCACTCGGTATGTGTTGCTTAGCTGGGAGCTTCCAAGTCTGACACCATGGAGTAAATATTGTTGGAGGAGGTTGCAGACGGAAAAAAATCAGCAGGGATACCAACAGGTCACCATACACCATTTCAGCTGTTGAAACTTCCACGGTGTCTTTAGGGGTTGTCTTTAGTCCTACGAAGACCCAGGGAAGCTGGGTAAACCAGTTGGACTCCTTGCAGCAGGACATCAAAGCTGCTTTAAATTGAGAAGTAAAAGTGATACCCCTGTCAGAAGTAATAAGCTCAGGGATACCAAATCTCGTTATCCACCCTGAGAGTAAGGCAGATGTACATGAAGCAGACATTGTAATTTTCATGGGAATTTCTTCAGGTGAAAGAGTGGAGTGGTTGATGACAGTAAACAAGTAACGATGTCCTTGTGATGCGGGTAAGGGACCTACTACATTGACGCGAATGTGGGGCAAAATAATGCTAAGGTGTAAAAAAGGTGCCCACTACTGAATCCGTCGCATGATATACAGGCGCGGACCCAATCCTTAGCATCCTTAGTAATGCCATGCCAAATGAACTTCGACTTCAGTACATCGGCGCAAGGGATGTAAGAGGCCATGAATGAAATCAAACACCTGTCGGCGAATGGGAGCAGGTATCCACGGTCGAGGTCTATCAGTACTGACGTTATAGATGCTTGGTACTCTGGATCTCTTCGTTGCTGGGCTTCTGCCAAGGCCTTGTAATCAAATCCCAGGTGAATGGCGGCCAATATGTTTCTTGACAAGGTATCAGCTACAGTATTAATTTTCCCAGAGCTGTGTTGAAGGGTACAATTATATCGAGCCATGGCAGAGAGATGTCGGAGTTGATGGGCAAACAAGGCGTCGAACTGTCGAGTTAAGACGTACACCAGAAGCATGTGGTTCGCACTAATGATGAAGGGAGTACCTTCCAAGAAGTGGCAAAAATAATGGACAGCCAAATGCACTGCCAGCAATTCGCAGATGATGGTAGAGTAGCTGGATTCCACCTTTGACAGTTTTCTTTTAAATACGGCTAATAGGCAGGGTGAGCCGTTGACCATCTGCTCGAGTACTACACCAATAGTAATGTTTCTGGTATCGGTGGAGAAAAGGAGAGCAGCAGCGGTTGATACGGCATTCTTTGCGTTGCAGAAGGCCGCTTCCTAAAGGGGACCCCACTTCAGGTCTTTTGACTTGCCCTTGAGGGAGGCGTACTTGAGGACAATGAGTGGTGGCAATGGCTGCAAGGAAACAGTGATAATAGTTGCTCATGCCCAAGAATTCTGCAGTGCTTAGATGATCGAAGGCATGGGGAAGTTCTGAACGGGTGCTACCTTTCCAGGGAGGAGGTAAGACTCCTTCAGGAGTGATGCAGTGCCTTAAGAAATATACTTCGTTGGCACCGAAGGTACACTTGTCGTACTGAACTACAAGGCCATCCTGTTGTGAGTGGTCAAGCACAATGCGTAAATGATGAAGGTGTTCCTTTTTGGAGGAAGAGAACACAAGTATGTCATCTACATAACATACACAGAAGCGGAGGTCCCCAAAGATGCTATCCATGAGGCGTTGAAAAGTTGCCTCGGCATTACGAAGGCCAAAACTGGAGCAATTAAAGGTGTATGTACCAAAGGGTGTGGTGATGGTGGTCTTGGGGATGTCTTCTGGGTTCATGGGCACCTGATAATACCCCTTCAGGAGGACGAGCGTGGAGAAAACCTTCGCTTTTGTGCAAGTAGGAGGTCACGTCGGTGATATTTTGGGAGGGGATAGTAATCTCATTGTCTGCATATTCAGATGCCTGTAACCCCAACACAGACATGGAGAGCCACCTTTCATCAGGATGATGTGTACGAGTGATGACCATGGGCTTCAGGCCTTATAGCAAAGTCCCATTTCTTCCATTTCGGTAAACGTTTGTTTAGTGGCTGCAAAACGATTTGGTGCCAGACTCCTGAATTTAGCAAACACTGGGGCCTTCATCGTCTTGATGCTATGTTTGGCGGGAACAGTGGTGTTTGGCGAAGTTCTGACCGGAAAACTTCTGGGTACAACGTGAGGAGGTGGGCGTAGGAATCTGTGGGTGCGCTGATATGGAGAGCGATGTCGGAGGGGGTGGGTTGAAGAGCTGTTGACGAATAGGAGTCTGCGTTGACTAACCGTCAGTGAGCGACATCAACCAGGAGGTGGAACTGTGAGAGGAAATCCACACCCAGGATTGGTAATGCGATGTTGGCAATGAGAAACTTCCCATTATATTTGGCTCTTCCAAACAAAAATGTGAGGTTTTTGTAACCATAGGTGGGTATCTCGGATCCATTGGCAGCTACCAGGTGGATGTCAGGAGTCTTAGACAGACTATGTTATGTCCTGGAGAGTGGCCTTGGCAGAAGAGAACGGCAAGCACCGTATCTACCAAAAAACGCACGCCAATATCTGCATCATGTAAAAAGGAAAGATTAGAGACAAGGAAGGCCATCTCCACGCCTACTTACACATTTTTGGACACTGGTAACCGTTCACACATTTCTTCGCAGCAACCGCAATCTGGAGTGGGAGTTGTATAACTGCAGCCGAAGGGCATCAGTAAGTGGCTGTAGAGGTCGTTGGTTGGGGAGTGAGTGAGGGGTGGGTGGTGGGTGGCTTTGTCGCTGCTCCAGCACATCACGGAGTAGGTATCAGTGTCCCACCTCATTCATGTTAACTTCGGTTTATGTTAAATAGTTGTTCTCTTTGTCAGGAGTGGTGGCCTTGACGGAGGTCTTAAAGGTGGTGAAGTGACTGTCCATAAGGGCGTCGAATTTGGTTGCCAGGTCCTTCATGCGCAAAATTTGATTATTGGATATGGCAGCACATATTGCTTCGGGTAAGCTTTGCAGCCAAGGGCATGACATGGGTTCACCTCACGAGGAGAACCAGCTGCGGCATGTTGCAGGTGAACGATACTGGTCATATGCCTGAGGGTGAGCGAAGCCTTTTGGTCCCCCAACGGTTGTTGAGAGAGCTGAAAAAGTTTGGCTATACGGGTGGCTGGCGATGGCAAATACTGCTCCAGGAGGTATGTTTTGAGGGTGTCATACGTTACTGGGGTGTCCCCTTGCTCGCAAAGCCAATCGGAGATTTCTGGGAAAGTGTCCTTGGCAATCGCCGCTACAACATAGTCTGCTTTGGTGCTTAACGGAGTCACGCCATTGATGTGAAACTGGACCCTGGCATGCTGAAACCAGTCGAATGCCTCTGTACTGTCTAAGGGTGGTAATTTCATGGATGTGGTGTTGATAAGTGAGTCAGTGTTGGAGGGCGGCATCATCTAACAATAGGAAACCGCAGTGTATGGGAAGGCAGGAAGGAGCTGGTCACTCTGATGATCACTCACTGTGCGAGGGAGTCGTTAGATGATAACTGAGGGGCCAGGTGAATGTTACTAGCTTTATTTCAACAGACAGAAAGCTTATATAAAATTTTCAGAGCAAGAAGGTCACAAAACTTCATAACAAGATAGACTTAAACAGGTTACGTTAACAATGAGGTGTGAAGCAAGATAACAATAAAAATTAAAATACTGTTACAGTGGACGAGTGTGTGTGAAACACTTGCGGTAAACCCGCATAAAAGGCAGTCCCCTGTCTTTATTGTCAATATGCAAGCATCAGGGGATTTAGGTTCTATACTGATGACAGCCGATTGGGTTGAAAGAATATCCCATGCTTTTGAATGTTCCTTAGTGTATTATATTGATGATTTCTCATCTAGAATCGATTTTCATTTTGGGACTGAGCTGCGCAGTAAATGGGAGAGCTTTCCTTTTGCACCTATTTTTCTAATAAGAAATCAAATGACAAGATTGACGCTAATAGTCTAAATATTGGCTCCTATCCATAAAAAAAAAAAAAAAAAGATTTTATGGATACAACCATTTAAAAAAAAAAAACCAATTCCCTATTGTTATTCCACTATTAGTAATGGAAGTAGTATTAACCAAATAAGTAACAATCTCCATTGTAGAGAAAACGATACAAAGGTTATATATATATATATATATATATATATATATATATATATATATATATATATATATGAGAGAGAGAGAGAGAGAGAGAGAGAGAGAGAGAGAGAGAGAGAGAGAGAGGAGAGAGAGAGAGAGAGAGAGAGAGAGAGAGAATTCATTTCTGAATGCATGATATTTGAA
>NC_090751.1:62371811-62391811 GCF_036898095.1 Palaemon carinicauda
ATATATATATATATATATATATATATATATATATATATATATATATATATATATATATATATATATATATATATATATATTATAAGAGAGAGAGAGAGAGAGAGAGAGAGAGAGAGAGAGAGAGAGAGAGAGAGAGAGAGAGAGAGAGAGAGAGAGAGAGAGGGGGGGGGGGTGTATAACGAAATTTCCGAGAAAATCATCTTTCTAATACATACGCTAACACTAACAAAGAATACACGCATCGAAAATCAGTGCGACCTGAGGTCGATATCAAAATTAAGTTTAAGACATCTAGTAACACAGCTACCTTCTTTACCTATATAAAATTACAACTAACCCCTCAATCAATACACCATATTTCTCTCTCTTGAATGTTATCTTCACAAATATATATCTTTCGTCGTAGATTTGTTGGGTCTGTGATCCAACATCAAGGAAACCCGGGACGACACATTTCAAAGAGCCGCCACGTTTCGATGAATCTGGCTAAAACCCTCCGGAACCAACTTCATAACAAACGGAAACCACCGGAAAGGAAGACTAAAGGTAAAAAATTCAAAGAAACTTCTAAGGATAAAATCTGAAAGTTTATTTGTGTGACTGTAATAACCCACATATTTCATATGTTCAGTGTATATAAATATAAATATATATAAACATACTATACATACATACATACATATATATATATATATATATATATATATATATATATATATATATATATATATATATATATATATATATATATATATATATATATATATACAGTATATATATCCCTTTATAAGCAGTATACAAATATAGTGCATTGGAAATCACACATAGATTAAAGGAATAATTAAACTACATATAATACAGGGCATTTCTTTTATTCTTTCTTCGCGGTTGTCCCAAATCTGAAGTGGTAGTAGCAAAACTGCGGTGGATGGGAGGTAGCAAGTGGCTGTAGAAGTCGTTGGTTGGGGTGTGAGCAAGTGGTGGGTGGTGGGTGGTGGGTGGCCTTGTCGCCGCTTCGGCACGTCACGGGGTAGGCGTGTATGTCCTACTGCATTTACGTCAGATTCGGTTGACGTTGAATAGGCGTCCTCTTCGTCGGGGGTGGAGGCGTTGATGGAGGTCTTGAAGTGGCTGTCCATAAGGGCGTCGTCTTTGGTCAACAAGTCCTTTATGGGTAAACTATCGACATCGGGTATGGCAGCGCGTACATGTTCGGGTAAACGGCGTATCCAAAGGGCACGAAGTAGGTTCACTTCACGAGGAGAGACGTCTGCGGCAGGTTGCAGGCGAGTGATACTGGTCATTTCCCTGAGGACGAGCGAAGCCCTTTGGTACCCCAACGGTTGTTGAGAGAGCTGAAAAAGCTTTGCTATACGGGCGGCTAGCGATGGCGAGTACTGCTGCAGAAGGTATGTTTTGAGGGCATCATACACTATTGGGGTGTCTCCTTGTTCACAAAGCCAGTCGGATATTTCGGGGAAGGTGTCCTCGAGTATCGCCACGAGAACATAATCTGCTTTGGTGGTTGAGCGAGTCACGCCCTTGATGCGAATCTGGACTTCTGCGCACTGAAACCAAGCAAACGCCTCTCCGCTGGCGAATGATGAAAGTTTCAATGGGGCACCCACAGCGCCAACTTCCATAGACTCGCCATAGTACCAACGATGGAGGGGCAAGGGGGGGTGGAAGGTGGGAGGAACGAGTCGACTTCCAAGGTCACCAATGTGACGAGCCGAGAGAAGGTTGTGACTCAAAGACAGGATGAAAGCAACTGGGTGAGTTTATTATTGAACACTCTCCTTTATATACAAAAGCTCAAGGCAACAGGAAATTTCCTGTTCAAAATCGACACCGTTACCATTGAGAAAAACAGACATGTTTACTCAGGTTCATTTTAGTGCGAAGGAAGAGCGAAGATACAAGCATAATATATACACAAAATGAACTATGTACGATCGTGTGACACAAGGTTGGTACAATAGTGTCATAGCATCTGTACCATGGTCTTTCACTGTCTTGGAGTAGAGTTCTCTTTGCTTTATGGTATACTTGGGCACACGATTTTATCTTATTTCTCTTCCTCTTGTTTTGTTAAAAATTCTAGTTTAGATATGAAAAACTTATTTCAACGTTATGACTTTTCTTAAAATATTCTATTTTAATTGTTAATTACTTCTCTTGTAGTTTCATTATTTCCTTTCCTCACCGGGCTATTTTCTCTGTTGGAGCCCTTGGGCTTACAGCCTCCAGCTTTTCCAACTAGTGTTGTAGCTTAGCAAACAATAATAATAATAATAATAATAATAATAATAATAATAATAATAATAATAATAATAATAATAATAACAACAACATACATTATATATATATATATATATATATATATATATATATATATATATATATATATATATATATATATATATATATATATATATGTATAAATTCAGTATATAAAGAAGATCTGCCGGGTTAAAATTTATTGTAATTGCCTTCATAAAACCTGCATAGTTGTCTTCGCATCACTTAACTTTGAGAATTCAATATTTCTGAGAATGAAATAGAAATAAAAATAATAAAAAAAATTTTGTCTACTTGGATGCCAAACAGCTTTATTATTCACACGTACTTGGAACTTTTATCACACGTGCGAGGGCACATTGTAAACCCCACCTTATAAGCATTAAAAAGAATAGATGGAAATGTCACGGTAATTTACTTTCTCTGATGGTGAGCCCTGAAGAAAGAATGAGAGATTGGTTATTGGTAAAAAATATACATCCATGATCGTGGAGACGTGGGAAGGAATATGAGGAATTGTATTGGCGAAAAAATGGGATAATTTTCATGATGGTGTATAATGCATTTATATCATGGTGTGATATGAAGATATGCATGGATGAAATAGCCACAATTGACGTGAACGGTATTCTATATTGAATGGGAGTTGACATACTCCAGAAAACGTTTTTTCAATGCAAGATTCTTGTTGAGGATTTCGAATGAAAGCATTAATGTCTTAATAAATGCTCTGTCGTCTCCGATATAAATCAAGACAATTTCTTGCATTATTATATTACTGTAAATATCGATTCGACAGTCTAAGTTAACACCCTGTATTTTACATCAACTTCATGATTTTTTAAATCATCAGTAGTATATTCTAGCACAGAATCAACATACGTACAGTTCTGAGCGACCTTTCATTGTTTCCAGTTAAAATATCTACTAATGATTATGTATTACATTTTAGTTTATTAAGCAACGTATCTTTTCCATGAACATGATAGAGTGTTAGGTACTAACTACTACAATTTCAATAAATAATGAAAGTTTGATACCCTAATTCTATCTCCCCTTTATACAACAATCTTCAATAAACCGCTGATTTCCACTTATACAATAAATTCTGTTTTAAAAGAGTAAACAATAAACTAACAGGCAAACAACTTAAGCGAGCTTCCATTGACGATCGCCCTTTTCCCATCTCAGATATGAAAATAAATGTTTGATTTTGTGATTACATGGAAGTGCTCGAGCAACCTCAGAAGCACAAGCAAATATATCTGCATCACAAAGAAATTTAATTTTCCTTCCTAAAATCATACTGTTTACATATAATTCTCTGCATCACAGCGTAGAAAACTTGCTCAGATATTGTTGTATAACTCTATCCAGTCTATTAATTTTAGATATAAAAAATAAACATAAAATATACAGAAACTAGAATAAACCATTTCATGAAGTGTTTCTTTATCAATTATAACATGTATTTTTCAGGATATATCACATGAATTCCATCTTTATTTCATTTGTTTTTAAATCTAATTTTAAATCACATGTAATTTTGATCTGGAGATACGAATCCGAATCAGCGGAGTTATACCTTGAAATAGCGAAAGTGAGATTCGGTGGTGAATCTCATCAATCTTATCGTCGCATTTACCGGAACTTGAGGATCCGGCCATGACACTATTCTGTCAAGTTTAATCTTACTCACTGTTTGTTGCTCTACCTCCATTCTTTTAAATCTTTTTCTCTGTTTGTTTGTACTGCATCATACTGTATCACATATAATTCAATAAAAATACTACAACAGGCTGTGTGCTTTCATATATAATCTTTATTCGTCCTTTCTTCTTTTCAACAGTCTCGATTAGTCTGCTCCCATTGTCAAAATAATAGTATCTAATCTTGTTATACCTGGATGGCATGACATCTCAAAGCAAGACCGATGCATCTGACAAGTTTCAGTCCTTCAGTCGAAAGTTTTTCATACATCCACTCATAAAAGTAATATATATATATATATATATATATATATATATATATATATATATATATATATATATATATATATATATATATGTGTGTGTGTGTGTGTGTGTGTGTGTGTGTGTGTATATATGTATATATATACACATATATAAATATATATATATAAATATATATATATAATATATATATATATATATATATATATATATATATATATATATATACAAATACATCTTTTCAACGTCATAAAACAATAATTCAACTAAAATCTTAACAATACTATGTATGCTCTAGTATGGAAGGCTACATCTGAGCAAAGTACCTTATGTAGAGCCCATTCCATCTGAAAGAATTCCAATGAACGGAGAGAAAAGTCATTCAGTTCTCCATGACCGAAATAGATCCAGGGTCCAGGTTTACAGGAAATGGCCCGTAAAATGCAATGATTAAGAACCAGTTGAGCATGGTCGGACTTTTGCACACGCACGCATTAAACAATACTCATCAAATCCCACACAAGAAACTCCCGTTCACTTCACAAACATTGTTTATTTCGCATTTGGAAAACAAACATTCTAGAAGCTCGCGTTAGTTAGGTTTTTGCCAGGTTTTATACAAATGGATATGGAAATAATAAAATTGAATGCCAAGTGTGGTGAAGTGTACAACGGAATAAAAGGGCCCAATTTTAGGTTAAGTTGTTTCTTCTGAAAAATTACCTATTAAATATTAATCACAAAATGTAAGTCAAGACATTATGCAAAGAGAATAACAGGCAACGTGTTATAAAGCTGCAATAGTAGCAATACCTGAAAAGCCAACATTCTCTCTCTCTCTCTCTCTCTCTCTCTCTCTCTCTCTCTCTCTCTCTCTCTCTCTCTCTCTCTCTCTCTCTCTCAAATAACTAACCTAACATAAATACACTATTCTAACAAAATATGATATACCAACTTTCCCGTAAACGTGTACACACACACACACACACACATTATATATATATATATATATATATATATATATATATATATATATATATATATATATATATATATATATATATATACATATACATATATATATCTATAATATATATGTGTATAAATATAGATATGTATATATATATATATATATATATATATATATATATATATATATATATATATATATATATATATAATCAATAACCCGTCTCCCCAAATGTAAGTGGCTCCAGAAGTAAGAAGAAACACTGGTTGCTATCACGTTCATAATTTGTCCTGCTTCACTAACAATACCAGATTCATGTATCCACACAGAAGGGCCTTTACCACCGCAGCTATGGCCTCCATCTACAAACAATTCTTCTTAATAGCTTAAAACCTGTTTTACGATATGGATGAGTTGGCTAAAAATTCCATTCACACATTCCAACCTTTACTGCCATTGACACTACTACCTTCGATGCTTCACCTATTCTTAGTCTCCCTTCTCTCGCCTTACTATTACCGGTTATGCGTACTCTCAAATACTTGTTGGAGTCGACCACTTCCAACCTTCCACCATTCATTGTTTCATTTTCTTGGTTTCCATTTACCATTACACCCAGAATGTTGCTCATTTGCTATCTCTTTCTTTAGTTTCTGCAGTTTCGCTTCACAGTTCATAATTACTGAATCCTCGGAAAACGTTTAGATTTATTTTCCTTTTCCACAACTTTGCAAAATATCTAATGCCCTTACTATGAGCGCGAGTGTGTCTAATTAACGGCAATTAATGACGGAATTAGTGATATTTACTGATTTCATAACTTGGAATTAACATTATGCATAGGTTATTCCACCTAAAATTATATTTCCAAAAATAACAAAGTTCTGTACTACACATATTAATCCAATACTATATGAATACAATATCAACCTAATCTACCTAATTGTACTTATTTTTATTCCCGATGAAACCCCACTTTTCAGGTGATGGAACACGGTAACGAATAAAAACCCCAGGTGCACATTGCCCAGTTACAATCTAACAAATTAAAAACTCATATGCAAATGGAGTTATAATGAGTTAAAAATTTAATCACTTAATTATGCTCGATAAATAAAGATAATGACGACCTCCATCACCGAATTATTCGCTACTTAAATTCGTCGCGCAGCTTCGAAAAGCTTCGACAGCATCCATTTCCCGACTCTGAATTGGAATGAATAAAATCCCTTGTCGACTTCGCATCATTGTGATTACTCATTACAGGCATATACGAATGGCCATTTCAATTGGACTTTTAATTGACTTTTCATCCATGGATACATAGGAGAAACTTTCATTTAAGGGGTAGCAGAGACTGCCATCTGGGACCCGGTTTACCTTTAGAAAAAGAATAACTATTGACTATAGCACCATTGCAAGTACCAAACTCACTTTTGATTATGCTTTGGAAGTACAATCACACGAAGTTATAGAAAATCCACGGATATGAACATGCACAAACATCATTCACGTAATAAACGGTATAATTTCTGATATTATAATTAATATTTCAATCATTATACATCCAAAATTTTATCCTAAAGGTTAGTAAAACAGCATCCCTCATTCTCGCCATTACAATCATTATTGTCATTACTAATGGTTCATCATCATCCAAATTATTAATACCAATAATCCCTTGCCCCAAAACATTTCCAATCAAATGGTTGGACAAGACATGTGCATCATACCGTCACTAACCCACACCCACACCCACACTACCCACACCACTCAAAGGACAGTTATTATTTTCCTAAAAGTGCAAATTGATAATTCCATTAAATACGGGCAAAGGCTTTGTTGACATTAATCGTCAGGTAGAACGCCAACTGCATCGCAATAATAGATTCATTAAGCATTATATTACTGGGGAAGCGAGCCTGTCCTATTTAGGGAAGCAGACTAATTCGTAAATGAGAGAGAGAGAGAGAGAGAGAGAGAGAGAGAGAGAGAGAGAGAGAGAGAGAGAGAGAGAGAGAGAGAGAGATTCCAGTAGCAGGATTTATGTGAAAAAGAGGGAAAGATTCTCAAACCTGGGATGACGGGAAAATTAGGGAGAGATTCTATTTCAGGGGAGAACTAATCTCCAGGAGAGAGAGAGAGAGAGAGAGAGAGAGAGAGAGAGAGAGAGAGAGAGAGAGAGAGAGAGAGAGAGAGAGAGAGAGAGAGTCATCCAAATCCCGTATCTCTATCACGTGCAGCCGCTCTAACCTCAATAACAGATATTATTTTACATGTAACATTCGGCCAGAAAAGAATAAATCAATGCTTTTATATCTATTTGTTTATATAATCTATTTTTGAGCATTTTTTATTCAACTCATGAAGGGATGTTCATAGTCAATAATATATAATAAAGTTGAAATAAATAAAAGACATTCCTGTACATACATCAGCGCACATATATACATAAATTTGTGTGTTAGAAAAGGAGAGCGACAACAAGACTAGGGTGTACTTTAGTTTTAAATCGTCTTGAAACTTAATTTATAATATAACATCAATATGCAAATATCCAAATATTTTTTGTTACACTCATTTATGTACCGTAGTCCAAGATTTCTAATATTAGCACTCCCCAAGAGAGATTAGGTCACTAAACATTTAACTGGGCTCCACAAGGCACTAGAAGAGTTAGAAGACCCAGGCCTACATGGCTGAGGACTATGAAGCGTGAAGTAGATGATGATGAATGGAGACGACTAGAGAAATCTAACCGAGCCCTTTTCGTCAATAGGCTTAGGAGGATATGAAGATGATGAATCTAAGATTTATACAGCTGTCAACCTTTACCATTGAAACTATCATGTTAGAAATGTCACAAACACTAAAATTTATACAGATGTCAACTTTTTCTGATATAATTATTATACCATTGAAACTATCATAATAGAAATGTCACAAGCACTTAGATATATACAGAAGGCATCACCTTTTTTTCTAATATAAGTTATTATACCACTGAAACTAGCATAATAGAAATGTCACAAGCACATCAAAATATTTATTTGTGCGAGTTTGAGCATAGATTTTCTCATTAAATGCTGAAGCTCTTCAGACGTCAATTATTTTACATTAACAATTATCCACTTTTTTATAATTCCTCATTTTTAAGTGTAGAATTCTAAAGGCATGACTGAAGCAATTTCTGAGCTCCTGTAGCCATCAGCTTTTCTGCCAAAGTGAATTATGATTTCTTTGTATGACTGCCCTGGTGTTAGCTCAAAGTTATTGCCTGAAACTTCTGTCAGCAAACGATTAAATAAGTGAATTAAAAGAAAAATAAGTTCATTAATTTCTTTCAGAACTTTAGCCCCAAAAACAAGGAAGGGAGCACAAAATTGGAAAAGTGTCCAAATTACTTGACGCTATGATTGCTTCAGCACTTGATAAAAATAGCCTCTGAGAAAACCAATGACCGGAAAAACAAACTTACTTTCATAAAAATATATATATACATAAATATATATATGTATATATATATATATATATATATATATATATATATATATATCTTGGTGGCTCCGTGGATCCCAGCTTACTTCAAGCAGAAAGAGGCAAGAATGCAATCCTAGTGCAATCCTAGATAAAGGCAACGAATTGGGACAGTTTCCTAAATAAAAAGAAAAAAAAATGTGTCTGTTGACCTAATCACAGAATACTCTATCTGGCGGTTCGTAAACTGTGGAGGATCCTAACCGTAATCTAAAATGAATTGGGTTAACAAGCACATCCCTAAAAAGTAGCCGAAAATTCGAAAGGTTAACAACATTTGAAGCCACCTCCTTAAATGAGAAAAATTGCCCAGTTGAATTACACCTCATTTGTAATTTATTTACCTTTTACTTAGTTTAGAAGTGAAAAACGGCCGTATTTTTTTTCAACAAAGTCCTTAGGAATGAATTTGATCGATTCACACCCATGCTCCCAACTCTCAAAGATGCTTCTACCTACCTATAAGAATGCATATGTGCGTGTACTAAATATTTGGAAAGAAAACACACAAAAAATTATAAAAGATACTCAGAGTCTCGATGAAGGGAAATAACAAATTCTTAATAGCTTCAACATCATCATCTCCGTCTACGCCTTTTGACGCAAAAGGCCTCGGTTAGAGCTTATTTGATAAATATACGAATGAAAAAAAAATATTTTGGTACTCGTAACTACTTAGTGACTTATGATGTAGAACTCCATTAATATTAGAAGTGCCATTAATCTACCATAAATTTCTTATGCGTCCACCTCCAATTGCCATATACATATATATATATATATATATATATATATATATATATATATATATATATATATATATATATATATATATATATATATATATATATATATATATATATATATATATATATACAGTATATATTATACATATATATATTTCTTGGTTTAGAAGTCCAAGAACACAATCATAAATTTCCACAAAAGATACGAGACAGATAATTTATAGAGCAAAAAGAGCTCGAAATTTATAAGACACGCGTGAAATGGTGACAGCTTTATTTGGTAAGAAATCAACAGGGGTTATAAGAAATGCTTAATTTTATTCTCCGACTCAAATAAGGGATTTTTACTTCATAAATAATTATATCTTTTTTTAGTGCAAAGGTCAACAGAAAGAGCAACCAAATGGCACAATCAATACTAAAACTAAGAGGAAAAAAAGGAAAATAAGGATATGATGATGGGAAAATGGCTTCTATCCCTAACGGAAGCGATAAATTCTAATAATAAAGAGGATAATACTACATTACTCTCCACTGCTACCCCTTTCCACCTCACCCCACAAATGTTCAACCCTAAAAGATTGGCTGTGTATGGAAACTAAATTAGGAAGAAACATTGATAACAAAATCAGGACAAATCAGGAATTAAATCAACACAAAATACTAATCTGCAATAAGACAATAGGCTATTTACCTCATCCCTGTACAAACGCCTGATCTGATTTAAGCACACTCGATAATTAGTCCCTCTAGTGGAGATGCGGATGACAGCTAAAAATAGAACAAGGAAGAGACAAAGATGAAAAGCCTTCCGTGAGTGGTAAATCTACAAAAGCGGCATTGTTAAGAGACCTGTTACATAAAAAAGGTTAATGACCAACTGTATAAAAGAGACATCCACGTTCCTTAAGCCAATATCATATGTTCATTTGATTTGTTGGATTTACAATTCCCATATCTAAAACAAACGCTAATTCACTGAAGAACTTTTTTGTTTCTGTTTACACAGAACCAAGTTCAAAACTGACAAAATACTGTATATCTTCGATGTAACTAAAAAAAAAAAAAAAAATATCGATCAATTTATCAATAAAAATTATGGAAAAATCTTAAAATATCATATTCTTTTCTCTATCAAGGCATTTATATTCTTGCTTTCCCTCTGAGTATTATCATTTTCATACTTCATGTTATTATCGCTATAAATATCACTGACCATACGATAACTTTTGGCCTTTCTTACTTCATTATCAATCTCTTCATTAATGCTCCTTCCCCAAATCATATATCCATAATGTGATTTTCATCGGTAAAAATGACCACAGCCCAAGGGGTAGAGCTGATATCATAATGAATTTTCCTCGAATATACGTACACTAAGACACGAAGATCAAGCTAGCGTGACCATCTCCATCTTATGGACCTTGCAAGACATGCAATCAAAAGTTGCTTCTTGCCATGGAAAATGGCAATCAATAGCAAGAAGTAGGAGGGAGAGGAGAAAAATGAAATATGATATCAGAAGGGAAACCATATAATCATTAATCTACGCCTCACGTGCATGGAGAATGGCACCTTTGACGCCCTTTTCATAGGCAAAGTTGGTAATTTATAGGTATAGTTCCCTTAGGAAAATCATTGACCAACTCCGTGTCATTTACTCGACTAACTAATAGTACGAGGTGGGGTTACAGAGATAGAAAAATGTTTTAAGCTTTCATTTGGCTCAAAGCTTATCTTCTATAGCACGAGTCCATAAATACATACAGAGAGAGAGAGAGAGAGAGAGAGAGAGAGAGAGAGAGAGAGAGAGAGAGAGAGATCAGTACAGTCTTGTAATATAAACAGGCTGTAGCAAAGAAAAGGCAGTAAAAAAAAGAAAAAAAACATTAACCACCACAGTATTAGTAGTAGTAACATGACCACACACACAGTGCCAAAATATTTCTTTCCAGAATAACAAAAGGAAAATGGAAACTTCCAAGTTGACGAAAAAAGAAGATAATCGTGAATAAACATGAGGCCTGAAGCCACCAGACAATGAGAGAGAGAGAGAGAGAGAGAGAGAGAGAGAGAGAGAGAGAGAGAGTTTTCTTGATAAGAACAAAATTCAACAAAAATTATATTTTATTTCTTTTAGGACTAACGAGTCCTTAATAATATTCGTATCTAGTTATTTTTCTCCCATTCCTGTCTCCTCCTTTGAAGTTTACAATCGCGGGTAGGGATGTTGACGGTGTCTATCAAAAAGTCTAAGGCTATTATTTCTTTTGTATATATTTCTCATCACACGTGACACAATGTCATAAACAAATCTAAAATTGTGACAGATAAGGAGTGACAATACATTCACTGATAGTGTGTGTGCGCATGTGCGTGTGTGTGTATGTGTGTGTTTATTTGTCTATGAAACCATTGAAGATTTAAAATAGCTATCGTAAACATTATCTAAATAACAGGCAATTAAGGCTGAAATATCTCAAAACATGCATGTTCTCTATGGATTATGAAATCTATAAACTACAATTCCATCTTATCAAAATAATGACAAATATTCCTGTTATGAAACACATTGACAGTAAATGTCTGAAACGCCTATTCATAAACATGAATTTGCATCATCCTCGAAGTATCATAAAAAAAAAAAAAAAAAAAAAAAAAAAAACACTTTGCTCCGAAAGAATGAAAGTTAAAGCTACTTTTGGGCACACTGAAATAGAACTACGAGGGGGGAAATTCAGTTGATAAGGCGATAATGTAAACGAAGCTGAAAATTAACGTTTTTCCTTAAGGCCTTATAAGAGAATAGGCCAAAACTCATTATCATCATTATTATTAATTATACAGTGTTATCAATATTATCCATATGGGTGTGTCATACTGTCATAAGGAACTTTTAAACAGGACATGTACAAACTTAAGGTCACATGCTTAAGGACGTCACGTACCACCCCGAAGATCGGAAAACTTTGTTCTGCTTACCATGCATGGACCAGGAGTGAGAGAGGTTAGAAAAGGGAAAGCTGCACGAAAACAAGTCTATACATAAAGTTACTCCTCGTAGATTAACAAGGTTACGCACAGGAAAAAAATATATGGATGCATATTATCATTATCATCGCTAATTACATTACTATTATTATCAAACAACCCTAAAAGGCCATTAGCTTTAATAAAAAATCCTTTTCAGAGCAGAGTGCCCATAAAAGAAAAAAAAAAAAAAAGGTAACAGACAAAAGGGAAAAAACAAATTCACGCACATATAATATAAAAATACAAAGCTACCAAGTCAGAAAACGAAAGAGGGAAAATCATATAACTTAGAGCAGTGTTACAGCTCCCGAAGGCCAGTGTAAAACTTGGAACGGTACCAGCAGTAGGATCGGTCCTACAAAAACATGAATTGATGAAAGAGTATGTTTTTTCCTCATCATCATCTTATTATCAAAAAGGAAAAAAAAATCCAAAAGTGAACATTTATATCGTCAATTTATAAGAAAAACTACACAAAGAAATGATGAGTTCAAATACAACTAAAACAAAAAATAACATTAATAAAATTGAAACCACTAGAAATTCCAAAAAGGTAAAAAATTACTTCAACATTTGAAAATAACTATTATTAATACACACACACACACACACACACACACACACACACATATATATATATATATATATATATATATATATATATATATATATATATATATATATATATATTTACATATACATATATATATATATATATATATATATATATATATATATATATATATATATATGTGTGTGTGTGTGTATGTGTGTGTGTATATTTTCAACTATTGATTTTATTTATCATCAGCCAACTCCACAGAGGATAACAAAACATTCCTCACTACTCAAGAGGAAAAAATCCACGCAGAGTTGTGACTATCTAAACGCAACCTCCTTGAAGATCAGGGGAGGGGCGGAAGGGGGAAGGGTAAGGGAAGTGAGGGTAAGGATAGCAAGAAGATGAGCAACGTAAAATGAAAATGAATCGGCAACCCGCACGCCAAGCATAATTAGCCCCCAACAAGCTGCCTAAGCCATTGTTGAAGGTGACATAAAGTCAAGAAGGGGCATAAATATGTTAAGCGAAGAACCAGGAGCACTGCCGGAAGTTCACAGATCAATATTCGGAGAAAAACAAAAAACAAAATAAAAAATGAATGACGAAAAAAAGTTGTTTACGAATAACCTAGGTCTAAAAAAAGTTTGGATAGTGCACGCACGCTCATACATGAATATTAATCTATAAACGGACTCTAACAAAAGAAAAATTATTAGATTTTGACAATAAAGACAAGGAAATATTACACCACGAAATGGTGCTGATAATGAAGACAACAAAAACAAAAATTATAAACGTAATGAAATCGATAAAAAGTTGAGAGAGAGAGAGAGAGAGAGAGAGAGAGAGAGAGAGAGAGAGAGCAACAATAAACACTAAAGAATTGAAGGCGTCTGTGCTAATTCGGGAGGATTAGATAAAGGTGAGAGAGACTTCGGGTTTATTTCAACGGCGAACAATACGACTTCGCCCATCCCGCAGAATGAAAGAAGAGGCCTTTATTTTAGCGACAAAAGGAAATGCTCCTTACGAACAAAAGCCCTAAAGGAAAATGGGAGAGGCGACGGGATCCGCACCAGAGATAATAATCGTTCCCGGAAAAAATAAGAAGAAAATCTTTCCACAAAAAAAACTATGAAAATAAAAACTTCATAAAAGAGGTGCTTCTCATTGCAAATTGTAGCTTGCAAGTTTGCCTTATTTCTCTGAGAGAGAGAGAGAGAGAGAGAGAGAGAGAGAGAGAGAGAGAGAGAGAGAGAGAGAGAGAGAGAGAGAGAGAGAGAGTGTGTGTGTGTGTGAACCTGAGTACTTGCAGGAAATCATTAAGGTACTAATTATAACCCGACAGTGCATTCTCCCTTTCATTCTTCTTCTAAGTCTACTGCAGACAGGCGATCAATACTACTGTTGCAATCATGCTGAACCCAAACGAATCATAATCGACATTTCTCAAACTATGAAGAGGACAAGGAAGACTTCAATCGAATAACTCTGCTCAATTGTTTGAAAATTAAATAAAATCTCGCAAGAGAAAAGGGAAAATTAAGTAACTGCCGAACAACTAAGTGTTCCCTTCACATACACAATCATCAATATTATTATCATCATCATCCAAGACATGATCCTAAAAGAATTATTCATGTCATCATTACTATTATTGTAATTCCTACACTGCTATGAAATACTGCCATCCAATTACGCGGCCGTGCTAAAATAGGCGACAGATGCCTAAACCAAAACATCACCTCACTTTATCCCGGCCTCTAACTGCTAATTAAAACGTTTTCTTATGCTTATTACCTGCTGCCATATACCAACAAAAACCTGTCAGCCACAAGATGTCCTCTATTTTCATTCGCATAATATGTGATTCGTGCATCTCTTATTTCATCCACCTACGATACGAGACTACAAAAACAATATTTCAATGACCTTATACGGTAATTTAAATGCAATAAATATTTTTATGAAATTTCACCACTTGGACGGATTTACCTCTCTATTTAATTCCTTTTATGTGGCCAATGTGATGTGTCATGGTCAATCTGACAATTTCAATAAGTCACAACAATTGAAAACATTTTTTCCATTAACCGAACATGAAATTTATCAAATTCGAGGAAAGTCATACATTTTTCTTTATTGAACAAGCTGTGGCTTAGTCGATATATAATTTTCAAACAATCAGCCCCTTTGTTAACCAGAAATTTTATTTATAAATCTCTGATATAATTCTGTTTCTGAACTATTCTCTCCCTCCAGCTGCAAACAGCAGTTTCACGGACTGCTTAAGCTCATTTCATTTAGGCACGTCTATACGTTGCAGACTTCCCTCTTGGATGCCTATGAACCCGCTCCTGTTAATTTGTTGTAGTTGTAGTCGAGACCATCAGCAACGCAGCAGTAGACGCTTCCTCTATCATTACCGAAGTTGCTGTTGCTGGAATTGCTACTGGTGTTCCCCGGGAGATATTGAGAGGCCTTCACCACCAAGCCCACAGCCTAGCCTGGTCCTAATAGCGAGTTCTGTTTATGTAAATTCCTCGCTGTTGGCATTGGTATAAATGTGCTCCGAGGGGCATTCGGTATTGCTGTGTGTAGGTAATGTGCAATCTAACCGAGGGAAGAGCGGCTTAAGAATCCCATTCCCGATATCAGGTGAAAGGAAGAGAAAAGATGAAGGGAACTATGCGAGCACGAAGGGGAGATATTCTCTGGCAATAGGCATGTTAGACGGACTCGGGAGAGCAACCAGAAATTCCTCCTCGCTTTCCATCGTTATGTGTTAGGGATGAAGGTGGATGACTCTGAAGGTTTTATGAGTGCTTGCAAAGGATTGGATGGGATTTCTCTCTGCATCCATATCAAGGTTAAAGGTTGAAGCCTGATGATCGCCTAAGTACTCTGATACGAGACGGCGAAGAACAAACGTTTATTGAAATGTAACTAGATTAAGGTCTAAGGAAAATTAGATTAAGGTCAAAGGAAAATTAGAGTCCGATGTTAAATCACGTTTAATAAATCTATCTATTTATCTACCTATCTATCTAACAACATAATATGCATACAAATCTCTCTCTCTCTCTCTCTCTCTCGAGAGAGAGAGAGAGAGAGAGAGAGAGAGAGAGAGAGGTAAAGGTTTACTTTAAAGGGGGTGTGAGGGAAAAGAGACAAAGCGTCCTTTCCACCTTAGCCCTTCAAAGAGGAAGAAGGAGGCATACACATTATTGGCATGACGTCACGTGTATTGAACTCGAGCCTGATATGCAAATCTAAAGGAAAGGTGCTCTCTCTCTCTCTCTCTCTCTCTCTCTCTCTCTCTCCTCTCTCTCTCTCTCTCTCTCTCTCTCTCTCTCTCTCTCTCTCAAGTATTACTTATGACAGCTGGCTGACACAGTAATTATAAAAAAGAATACGAACCAATAAATTTTGATATAGATTTATATCAATATATGAAAATGTTGGGAAATAAAATGCCGTGCATTTACTAAACAGTTAATATATCATATAACCAAGGAAAGATTTTCGGGGCTTGGCCTTGCATTCCATTTCTTCATTCCTTTTTTAAATAATTTGATGGTTGTCAATGCAAAGACATTACGTCTAAATGGAAATTCCAGTGTGGAGTTTTTATTCTCAAAATTCCCATTCTTCACGAAGCCTGTCATTTTAAGGTTTTAAGACAAGCATCAAGTAAAACCTATCTGAATTCATGAGACATATGTAAGTAAGAGCTAAAGTAAAAGGAAATTCTTTCAAGTGACAGAGTAGACTTGGTGGTAAATTTCAATCTAACTTGTTTATCTACGTTCGAATCCTAGTAATTAAAAGGCCTCTCCTTTTATTTCTCTTATAGATTCGCAGGCTTAGTATTGACATTAAGGAAAAAAATATGATTAAATCTAGCCGTTAAGAATTCATCGTGGCTATTAATATAATCATATAGATTGGGTAAATGTGACCAGTAGATTATATATATATATATATATATATATATATATATATATATATATATATATATATATATATTATATATATATATATATATATATATATATATATATATATATATAGTTTATATATATACTGTATATATACATATATATATATAAATGAGAGAGAGAGAGAGAGAGAGAGAGAGAGAGAGAGAGAGAGAGAGAGAGATCGTTGTAGCTCAATCATATATGTTGAAGAATGCCAGTACAAAACTGTTATGAGGGGCTTTCTAAAGTAATTTTTCACAAAGGCTAGATTTTAATTAACCAATTCTAAAGCAGCTTTTTCACATATCGACAAATATTCTAAAGCAGCTTTTTCACATATCGACAAAATGCCATAACGACATAAGTCCCTGGTTGTTTCAAGGGGATTTTCGCTCAATATTGCATGAAATCATATTAACACTGATAATATTGAAAGAATACCTACTTTACAAACGTAAAAAGTGGCATTATACAAATATGAGCGTATATATATATATATATATATATATATATATATATATATATATATATATATATATATATATATATATATATATATATATATATATATATATATATACTGTAAATTCTGTTGTGATAAAACAACAGCCTCTAGACCAGAAGTTTAACCGTCTCTGCAAACTGCCATTTGTTACCAGATACCTGGGAGCCTGTCCACATAATGCGGCATGAGTGTGCCTTCCTATGCAGTAGCCACTTGACTCAATCTACTTCCCAGTGGAAATGTAAAGTTACTTTCCTTGTTACTATCCAAACAACTAAATGGAGGGAAAACTGGTCAGAAAAGTAAATATCTGAATTCCAATCGTACCATCTCATGATACTCTAATTTCCGTCTACTGAAGTAAAAGCGCCATAAAAGTGGCATATTTTAGGACTTAGAAAGGTCCACATTTAGCCAGTGAAATATACGATAGGAAAATGAAGCTTGCTTTAAAAGGATTTTTTTCCGAGAGAGAGAGAGAGAGAGAGAGAGAGAGAGAGAGAGAGAGAGAGAGAGATTTAGCACACAAGCTCTTTATTCAAGTTTCATTACATTTAAAGAACATAAAAATAGAAAGTACAATATTTAACGTCAGCCGAAACTAAATACAATGCTGAACAGATTTTCCCCTTATCTTTCCCTAAACTTTTTCAGTCAAAACAACAATCCCAGACTCTATTTTTAATAAGTTCAAAAATATCCCCCTCCCAAAATATACACTGTAGTTAAAACATCATAAAACTGTTTCATATATTCCTTAATAACATGACTAATGCATAGACCACTATATACTCCCATCGAGAAAAGAATATTATATGTATATCCGCACGGAGTATCAATAACTGAATTAAACATCTCAATTGCTCTAAAGTCTTATATGAAAACTGCTAGCCATATTTGCCAAATATACGAAGATCAATATCCAGTACTGTAAAACGAGAATTATTACAATTCAGAACTCGTAAACAGAGGCGAATTGTTCAGAATAACTCTAAATTGAAATCTCAATCAGCGAAAGACCATACATGATGGAGAAGCCGTATTACAAGTAAGACAGAGAAGCTATTTTAAAACCTAATAACGAAAAATGCTTTATGTTATTAAATGTGATCAGCACAAGCATCGCAGCTCTACGGAAACTATTTCAATTGTGGATCACAATATTGGAAAATGGTCTAAATGATATAGGATAGGAAATATAGAACAATTCGTTGCTTTGCCGCGACATGGCTGTCTAACAGGAAATTAGTCTAAAGCAATTAAGCTAATTACAAAAAGAGTCTTGTAACGCTTATAATTTCGAGATGAGGAAAATACTTAGGTAAGCATGGGCACATTTGGCCAATTTCATATTTTTTAAAACATAAAGGTAATATGAGTAAATTACATGTAACGCAGTAAACGAATTCAAATCAAATTAGAGCGAACACAATTTCACGTGTTTCATAATTATGAGTTACATTATCATGATCAGCGTTAAACAGTGACAGAAAAGATAAAGGAAGAGAAGTGTACAAGCTCTACATTATAACATATTTTGTACTAAAAAAAATAACTTTTTTAAGCAAAGCTAGCACTATCATCTTAAGAAATCAAATCAGAATTATGAAGATTTTAATGAATAAAAAACACTAGTTTTTATTTGCGCACTAAAACAGGTACATAAATATACATAACTAATACTCTTTCTGCTAAAATGCTAGAAAAAAATAGAGAATATTGCCGCAATCGACTTGCTGGTTCAGTAATAAAAATCTAAGAATAAAGAAAAAATCAAATACATATGAATGGGAGTAAAATAAACTATAAAAATAAAAAAAGAGAGAGAGAAATAAGGCGGAACAGCATGCCAGAGTGTACCGCCAAACAAGAGAACTCTAATACAAGACAATGGAAGGCCACTGTACAGGGGCTTTGGCACTGCCCAAGACCAGAGGACAATGGTTTGATTTTGGAGTGTCCTTCCCCTAAAAGAGCTGCTTGCCATAGCTTAAGTCTCTCTTCTACCCTTATATTATCAAGAAAAAAGTAGTCACAGAGCAATTGCAGTGCAGTAGTTAACCTCCTGAGCGAAGAAAAATTGTTTGGTAATCTCAGTGATATCAGGTGTATGAGGACAAAGGAGAATTTGGAAAGAATAGGCCAGACTATTCAGTGCATGAGTAGGCAAAGTTAAAATAAGCCGTAACCAGAGAAAGGGATCCAATGTAGTACCGTCTGGCCAGTCAAAGGACCCAATAACTCTCTAGCGGTAGCATCACAACCGGTGGCTAGTGCCCTAGCCAACCTACTACTTACCAAACCCCTATATTAAATGTAAGTAAAATTCCAAGCTAAACTTACTAAAAACTGAAATAACAGAGAACATAAACAAGTGATAAATTTAAATA
>NC_090751.1:62396811-62401811 GCF_036898095.1 Palaemon carinicauda
ATTAATGTTCAGATGTAGGTGGCATGGAGAATGAATTAGTATATTTAAAGGATGTTACTATCTTCAATAAGGATATAGAGTCATCTATAAACATTAGAACTAGTTTAGAAAGAGGAAGTACAGCAGGATTAAAGATTAAGATTAAAAAGTGTCAAATCCCTAAATTAAACAGGGCAAGTAAACTGTGTAGATAGACTACTCACGCAAAAAGAGAATAAAGTTTACTGTGGAATATCCTGCTCAACAAAAATTTGAAAGGTGTAAGATTTTTAGGAATGATAGGATATCAGAGATTAACTATGCAGCGTTTTGCTACCATAGTCAAGCCTTTAACAGAGTTAACCAACAATGAAAAAATACAATAACAGGGCTTTTAACAATTAAGAGAAGAATGAATTATTGATGTTATATTAGTTTATCTAGATTTTCACAAAGGCGTTTTATTTAGCATGTAATGCCTCAAATGTGTAAGAGAAATGTTTTATTACAGAAAGATAAAACCCGAGGACAGTTTAGCCATTTATTGGGCTTGAGAAGTAGGGGCATATTATGTTAGAGCATAGAGTAAAAGTACTTACTGATCATAAACCTGTTTGTGATTTTTTCAAACGACGGGCTTTATCAATAATTAAAAAATCAAATCGTTGGTTCATTAGTGTACTGGAGTTCATCCAGACGTTAGATACATTATTGGTAGGTTTAATACTTTAGCAAATGGATTATCTAGATTCCAGAACACAGAAAGATATTAAGAGGATTATCCCTATCAATATTTTGTTTCAATTGTCAGGTAGGAGACTAAGAATAGAACAAGAGAAAAAACAGGTTATTAGAAATATTATAGGAGACTTACTGACAATAACTCATGCTCACAAGTTTGCGGGGCATCCAGTAATAAAAGAGTATACATGTGATAATTAATTATTTTTGGCGTGATACAGACGTTAAAAGATTGTGAATGAATGCCCTACGTGTAATAAGTATAAATGCCATGTAAAGGTTAGAATCCTCTTAGAAAGTCCAATTGCCTTTTAATCTCTTTGAGGTAGTACAAAGGGACGACATGGAACTTTGTCCCAAAACTTGACAGATGATAAATGCATACTACTCTTCTTATAAATTTTAACTTGATAAAAGATAAAACTGATCATTCCGTAACAGAGGCCTTTAAGGCCAAGATAATCACTAGACATTCGTGTTTGGAGATACTTCTCTCGGACAATGCACCCGAATTTACCAGTGACATAATAAGGAATTATGCAATATTTTTTCTTTAAAGTTAACCCCTATAAGTCAATTTCAAAAAGATCAGTAGAAAGATCAAATCGTGTGTGTATATATATATATATATATATATATATATATATATATATATATATATATATATATATATATATATATATATATATATATTTACACATTTTATATATATATATTTACACATATATTTTATATATATGCATACATGTGTGTAAATATATAGACACACACATCACAAGTCGTAATCACTGAAATTAAGCACAGTTGAGTTCATCAAGTAGTTGCACGGATGCCCATCAATCTTAGCCGCAAACCATCAACACGTATTCCCCCTGAACATCCATATGGCAGGACTGGAGGCTGTTAACCTAACCCCATAAATGAGAACAAAATAGGTAAAACTTTATGAGCTCACCTTCATTAAAGGAAAAAACGTGTATCATTTATATAATGTGTATATGCACAATATATAAGTGTTACAGACCCCTGGACAGTGATATAGATGTACTATTTGAACTTTCGACTTTGTACCATGAGTGTATTACTCTTTCTAAAAGTATCCTGTATTTGAGAAATGATTAAACTTGTATCTTTCCATGGTAAAGATTCCCGAAAATTGGGTAGTGTCAGCATATTAAGAGAGGCGGAACGGTTTCCTTGCTTTATGACAACGACAGTATACTTGTAGCTTCGGTCGTCGGTCAGCTAATAGAAGCCCGTCCAGGGGCGTCCTTGCTTTTGTTATGGTTCCCGTTGTATGTTTCTTTAATATTTTGTATTTAATTTTCTTTTTAGTCACTAGATGGAGTGAGTATCCTTAAATATGTATGACTGTTTTCAGTCTCTAGATGGTGTGACTAATTATTTGTAATTTAAGTATTGTTTGATTGTTTCATGGTCCTTGGATGACCGAATATTGTTTACTTTGACAATAAAGCTTTCTTTATCCAGTGTGCTTCCTGGATTGGTAATTAACAGTTATTGGATTATTACTTGGATATAAAAGTGTTTATTTGTATTCGGTAAGATATCCTTGTTCCTTTTATGTTTCGAGACACCAGTGGATTTATTCAAGACAAAGATATAAATTTATTTATCATTACTTCTTTATAATTATGTACATGCATGTGGAATATCTATTGTAATTAAAAGTGGTTAAAAAGTGATTTTATCTATTTTCCCTTTTAAATTATGAACTTAAAAACTGAACCTGGTAAATTAGCACTAACTTCAATATAACTAAGAATATTGTTATGATTTATAAAGTGCTACATGAATTCTAAAAACATAAATATGAATCATAACAAATGGGGGCCTGACTGGGATATTCTACTAGTTGTGTATGTACAGCAATTTTCCTAATTGCCTCTATTATCGAATATATGCGTATTTTTGAAATGTATTATTTGAGCGAAGTTGTGTGAAACGTAAGTGTTTTCATTTTAGTTGACTATTAACGGCTGCTCTGTATTATTGATTTTTTGCGGCCAAAATACTTAAGGTTAAGTGAAGTGTAAAGTTTAATATTTAAATTTTGTTTTGAATAGTAAAGTTTATTGTAATGATGGAGTCCTTTGATTTGAATGAATTTGTTAGTCAACCCTCTGTTGGTTATTTGCGTTGGCATATGATACGTAAAGAGGACTGGTTATCTATTGCGCGTAAATATAAATTTGTTCCAGATGTCAAGACAACGTGGCGTAAATCACAAGTCAAGCATTTTGTAATAAATAAATTGGTTGATAGTGATATATTAACTGAAGAAGCATTTGATCTTTGTGATGAAATGAGTTCGGAGTTAGAGGTAAAGAGGTTAGAGTTGCAGTATGCCGAGAGAGAAAAAGAGAAAGATAGGAAAGAGAGGTCAGAACATGAAGAACGAGACCGAAAAGAGCGGTTAGAACGTGAAGAGCGGGAATATAAGTTTAAGTTAGAACAACTTAAAATTAAACGCGAAACTGGTGGTGTAGCTCCGTTAGAAGATAGTAACACTAATGTAATTAAGTATTCAAAGATGATTCCTTCCTTTGACGAAAACTCACCTGATGAATTTTTTGCTTTATTTGAGAAGTTGGCAGATAATTTAGAGTTACCTAAGGTAATATGACCAATTCTTATTCAACTTGCTTTAAAGGGTGAAGGTCGTTCTGCCTTTCTTGCTTTAACGTTAGAAGAAGGTAAAGATTATGATTTTATTAAAGAATCTATCTTGCGTGTGTACGAACTCACCCCGGAATATTACCGCTTAAAGTTCTGTAAATATCGTAAATTTGACAACCAGTCTTATGTTGAATATTCCCATAATATTGTGTGTATGCATGATAAATGGTTGAAGTCTGCTGGTGTTTCGAGCATGGATGAATATAGAGAACTAATATTAGTAGAACTATTTATAGGAGGTATACCCATTGATACGCAGAGGTATTCGTTTGAGAAAGAAGTAATTACTCTTCAAAGAGCAACTGTACTTGCTGAAAATTTTAGGTTATTAAGACCTCGCAATTCAGGTAACCAATCCAGGAAGACACCAAGTAAGTCACCTCAATACTCACCACCAACAAGTCCTTATAAATTATCTGTTAAATCTCTTGGCTCTGGTGCTAGTTCAAGTGTAACTTGTTATTCGTGTGGTGAGGTTGGTCATGTGAAAGCTAGATGTCCCAAACATTCTAGGAAGAATGAAAGAAAGAGTAAAGGAGAGGAATCTAATTTCTCTTGTTGTGATATAAATGCTGAGTCAGCTGGTGGTGTTGATGGTTTCAAACCATTCTGCTTTGACGGCGTTTTTGGCTACTGGTGATGAACATAGTAAGGGTCTTGTTGTAAAGCTAATGCGGGACACCGGTTCATCGCAGAGTTTAGTTGTTATTTTAGATCGTTCGTGACTTTGTAAATTAAGTTCTGGTGAGGTTATGACTTTGATGATCGTCAAGATATATATGGGTTGACAATTTGCTGCAGTTCCCTAACTTCCTCGCAGTACCAGATATGCAGTCGCGGTTTATTACGCCGGTAAATATTTTTAATTCTAAACTATGAGGATCACTTGTAAGATGTCACAACATTGGATCAGCTCAACTTTAATGCAAGAGGAGACAGAATTGTTGAAAAAGGGACAGATGGAATCTTGCATCCAGTAATGTATGTTTCTCAGAAGCTCAAACCTCACCAACGACCTTATGCAACTGTTGAAAAAGAAGTTTTTGGATTATTGGTTGCATTGGAGAAGTTTGCAGCTTTTACTATCAACGTCTACACGGACCATCAGCCTCTAACGTTTTTACAGAGAAAGAGAACGAAAAATCATCGACTCATGAGATGGTGGCTGATGCTACAAGAATATGATCTTCAAATACGCCATATAAAAAGAAAAGACAATGTATGTGCAGACATGTTATCATAGAATCCTAAATGATGGAGATTGTTAAAATAGTCTTTTCAGTCATCAAGATAGTGATGACGACTTTTTGTGGGGGAATATGTTATGGTTCCCTTTGTATATTTCTTTAATATTTTGTATTTAATTTTCTTTTCAGTTACTAGATGGAGTGAGTATCCTTAAATATGTATGATTGTTTTCAGTCACTAGATGGTGTGACTAATTATTTGTAATATAAGTATTGTTTGTTTGCTTCATGGTTCTTGGATGACCGAATATTGTTTACTTTGACAATAAAGTTTTCTTTATTCAGTGTGTTTCCTGGATTGGTGATTAACGGTTATTGGATTATTACTTGGAT
>NC_090751.1:62406811-62416811 GCF_036898095.1 Palaemon carinicauda
TAGTTGAATTACCAAACATTTTTCTTTTAAAGAGATGGGTAACTCTTTCAAAGTATGTAATACGAACTGAGGAGAACGAGTTCTCAATACTTTATCCACAAACAACAGTATTTCCCAAATTTTATGGTATTACTGAATAAACAACATCAGTTATTCGTTGCAAAACCAGGAAATAGTTAAGACTATGGCGTAATGAACATGTAAACTGAAGACAACTAATTTCTCAGAAAAAAAAGTATATTGCAATCGACCAACCTTGACGGACGTTCATACTTGAAGCCTTTAAAACAGAAGAGAAAAGCACCGAAATACAAAAATAAACAGTGAAAGACCACCACTACCAGCTTAAACGCAACATTTGGACAACCAGGTAGAGTGTTGCACCAAAATAAAAAAAAAAACCAGCAACACCAGCAAAGAGTCATAAACACGCTCGATGAAAGACAACTTGGACAGGTAAAATAATGCACAAGGAAGAGGTTTTACGTATTTCAGGAGCATTTTGTACTTTATAATACTAACATTTAATAAGAAGAATGCATTATCATTGATTATATTTGAGCTGCCCCTTCAAATGTTTGAAGATGATTCGCGAGTGACATTGGCAAGGGACAGGCAATTTATCCACTGCCCACCCAAGCTAGGGACAGGGAGAGCCAGGCAATGGCTACTGATGACTCACCAGGTAGACCTATAGACTCCTCCAATCATCCCCCATCACTAGCTTAAAAGGACAATGATGTTGCAGACATTACTTTAGAGACTATAGGGATTAAGCCTATAATAAGCCTCCATATTACCTCCTTTAAGGAAATTAAACACAGTACAATTGCAGATAAATCAAACAATTTGAACAAACAAACATATGCACACACACAAACATTTATATATATATATATATATATATATATATATATATATATTCATATTTATATTTATATATATATATATATATATATATATATATATATATATATATATATATTTATAGACATATATATATATATATATATATATATATATATATATATATATATATATATATATATATATATATATATATATATAAAAGGGCGTGCATAATGAAAAAAAATAGATGTATTCATTGCAATAACTTATGATATTATTTGAACAACATGCTATACGGTAACCATGGCGGCTAGTCTAAATTTATCCTTCCTTTGAAATCCATAATACCATAAAGATCCAAAAAACCATCCGTGAAAATATAGAATAATGTGTGCAGGAGGGGGAAGAGTTATCACGATTTATTCTTTAAATTAGCAATACTCTATGGTCCAAGAGCACGGGAAATACTCGTTTGTATGGATTTCTGGCCTTTTAAGTCTCTTATGGATTATACACAATAAGACATTCATAATAGATGAAGAATGGACTAATGCAAAATGTACTAAAAATTAGAAAAGGTTTAAAAGGCTATGGTCATAACAATATAAAAGGCTATGATGTAGTTCATAGGATGTTTGATCTAAAAAAAAAAATATAAGGAAATAATTATTTGCACTAAAAAATCTTTGAAATTAGACAGAAAGATACATAATAAAGTAGATATAAATACATAGGCTATAGCCTAAATTAAACATTTACATATATACACATACATACAAATATATATATATATATATATATATATATATATATATATATATATATATATATATATATATATATATATATATACACACACAAACATAAGTAAACGTACCTCCGTAGAGTAATTCTCACTGTATTGTAACACTCATTTGCTTCACTACAATGCAACATAGATAACAAGAGAATATGCCTTAAAATGAGATTTGAAACGATTGAAAATCTGGATTTGGGGCGATTTTATAACCTAATCCCCCTTCATAAACAGCAGGAAAATAACCCTAATGACTGGATAAGTCTTGGCCATGAATGCCTTGATTAACGGGAATCCTAAGCAAGACGATGGCTGACGACTGCAAATTAGCCGAAATTGGCTATAATTACTCTTCAAGACCGGAGGATAATAATGTTCGGGGTAATTTACAGAGTTCGTGAAGACTGTAAGGCGCTAATTACCCTAACCAGATCCGAATAGCAATTCTTCATCTCATTCTCTAAGGGGGGGAGGAACCGTGAAAGGCCAAGACTAATGGAATTCTTTTATTAACATTTCTGGAATCTTATTTGTTACGTTTCATGACTTTCTTCTTGCTTGCTCGCGGGGCTCCAGAGGAGAATGAGGATCATTCGCAACAAGCAGGCTTTTACCCGACATACTTAGAATTCTTTCAATCCATGCAATATTGCAATGGAACAATACTGCGAGGCACTCGAAGAGAAAACAAGAAAATTTCAGGAGTCTCCCTGGCAAATTTGTGAGCGACAGTTTTAATCCAACCAGCCAAATTCCAGGCATTTGCTGAACCACTTTGCTAGTGGAGTTGGAATACCTAGTCAACACAGTAGCAAAATATCAAAGTATATCGATAATAATAATAATAATAATGATAATAATAATAATAATAATAATAATAATAATAATAATAATAATAATTTTATTAGCTAAACTACAACCCTAATGGGAAAAGCAAGATGCTGTAAGCCCAACGTCTCCATCAGGGAAAATAGTTCAGTGGGGAAAGGAAATAAGGAAAAACAGAATAGTGTGCCTGGGTGTACCCTCAAGTAAGAGAACCAGACAGTAGGAGACCGTGGCACTACTCAGTACTCAATACTATAGAACAAAAGTTTGATTTTGGAGTGTCCAAGTGGAAAGTAGCCAGTACACATGTACAGTGCAGAAGATAACCCATTGAGTGAAGAGTATTTTTTCGGTTATCTTAGCGTTGTAAGACGTATGAGGAAAGGTGAGAATTAATAAATATGCCAGAAAACTCGGTGTATTTGTAGGCAGAAAAAATTAGCCGTAACGAGAGAGGGATCCAATGTAGTACTATCTAGGTAGTCAAAGGTCCCAATATCTCTCTAGCGGTATATCTTAATAATAATAATAATAATAATAATAATAATAATAATAATAATAATAATAATAATAATAATAATAATAATAATAATAATAATAATCACGATTTAAGCATTCATAATATTCGGTAAAAAAACAATACTATAACATAAACCTTTAGTATCATTTTAATAATAGAAAACCGTATGGAAAAATATAGATATGCAAATGCTGCAGGTGAGTAGTCAATAATCAGTCGCACTTGCAATCCTGGACGTCATTACAAGAACAACTCTCAAGGATATCTACTAACATACATAATAATTATCAATCAAGTAATAAAAAACTTTCAAGCTTCTGTTCAGATTCTACTTCTCTTAGAAGACACTGAAACTTGACCATCTCACAAGACCCTAATGCGATGCAAAGCAGCAACAAATACACCACACACGAGGAACAGGACAGTTATTTCTGACATCAATACTGACCATATGAAAACAAGAAGTTATTATCTATCACCGAGACCTCTCTTTAATGTAAACAACGGAGGCAACCAGACAAAAACTACGGCATTCCCCTTTTACGGACGGTTATTTATGTAATGTTCAAAGTTTCCCTTTTCTATGTGAGGCTTCGAGCGAAATAAAAAGATTTCCAAGAGCTTCGCTGTTTACCCGGACTAGACTAGTCTCGATAGAAGTCTCGTCGTAAATCAAAATGAGAGAGAGAGAGAGAGAGAGAGAGAGAGAGAGAGAGAGAGAGAGAGAGAGAGATTTACCACGTAAAGGCCGTACTATCTTCATATTGTATACTGTACGTTCATGTATGGTATTGGTTTCCTTTTAACCACATCTGTGACCCACAGATGTCGATTAACAAAATAAGTATATAATTCACAGCTTAGATCAACACTGGCTTACTGGATTTTCGGAAAACATGTTCATATTGTTCATATTCCTCGGTTAATTATAATCTAACGTTGGTTACCTACTACTGCATCAGAAAGAAAGAGAGGCCAGTATAAGTGTATATACTCCTAGTGAGTAAAGGGTTCTAGAGAGAGAGAGAGAGAGAGAGAGAGAGAGAGAGAGAGAGAGAGAGAGAGAATTTACATCCTCTCTATTTTCGTTTTGCTCTGTTGCACGAAGATGTTAGCCTTGTTTATTGCCTAGCTTTTTAAATAAAATTGCTAACCAGAGGACCTTTTCAAAACAAAAGCCAATTTTTGTTAGAAGCAGGTTTGCACCGACTCGCAGGGGTGCCCTTTTAGCTCGTAAAAGTTTCCTAATAGCTGATTGGTCGGAAGTATTTTTATCCGAATACCATCATTATTTTCTAATAATTGCCGACTAATGTGAATCGAAACTTATTTACTCATCAAAATTTCTCCCTCAAATATAAAAATAATGTTAACGAATAAACATATTATAAAGTCTTGTGTTAAATCTAATAACAATAAACGCCGAAGTCAATGACAGGAACTATTTTTATTAATAAATTCTAAATCTTTATGAAAAAATAGCAAACCCTTTCTAAACCGACTTACATCATAGGCCTATGATGTAAGTCCGTATAGAAAGGGTTTGGTATTTTTTTTAAAGGTTTATATTCTTCTGTATTGTGTAAAATGCGTAACTTTTACAAATGCTAAACTAATCAGTGATGTACATGCATATGTGTGTGTTCCAACACCTCAGCTGACGACTCTCTCGTATCTCTCTATACGGACTTGAAATTTTCACCAATATTGAATTTTATTAATTTCACTTTTTTAGTAGATTCTGGTATTCAAAGAAACTTTATAATAACATGTTTTTTATGCTTGTGTAATTTATCCCACTATATGTTAAAAAATTTATTATTAATTTTAAACTTACAATCACGAAACTTTATAATAGATTTATTCCTTAACATTATTTATTAAAAAAAACATATCAGAGGGAGAAATTTAGGCTAGTAAATATAAATTTCATTTCACATTACTTGGTAATTATTTGGGAAAAAAGATGGTATTCGGACAGGAACTCTTCCGACCAATCAGGTATTAGGAAACTTTTCCGAGCTAAAATGGCACCCCTGCGAGTTGTTGCAAAAAAAAAAAAAAAAAAAAAAAAAAAAAAAAAAAAAAAGAAGAAGAAGAAGAAGAAGAAGAAGAAGAAGAAGAAGAAGAAGAAGAAGAAGAAGAAGAAGAAGAAGAAGAAGAAGAAGAAGAAGAAGAAGAAGACTATATTCATCTAACTGTTTAAATCACAAATGGCTTTTAACGTTACTGGTCCACCCGTTTTTCCGTGAACAATTCAAAACATGAAGTCTTGAACACATCGTTGGTAAGCTAGATTGCAATCAATCAAACACCATATGAATATATGCATAAATAAATACATGCTCGGATAAACACACACACACAGACACACATATATATATACATATATATATATTTATATATTTATATATATATATATATATATATATATATATATATATATATATATATATATATATACACACACATTATGTATATATATACATATATATGTATATATATACATATATATATATTTATATATTTATATATATATATGTATATATATATGTATACATATATATATATATATATATATATATATATATATATATATATATATATATATATATATATATATATATACATATATATATATATATATATATATATATATATATATATATATATATATATATATATATATAGATGTATGTGCGTGTGTGTCTGTGTGTGGCCGGCCGTATGCACTCAGGTACGTCTTTCATTCTTCATACAAGTAAAACTCTAATAAGAAAGACGCAAGAGAAAATGAAAATCCAAATGACGAAATAAGCTCCAGCTTTGCTACTAACTTTGAAAACAGCACGTTGCTGGAACCTGCCTCTACGGCCGAAGCAAAACAAATTTGTCGTTCCTTTTACGACATGCCTGGAAGCAGCTAGGACTCCTGTCTCCCTTGTAACCGAGGGGAATCGCTCGGCGTTTCTTGCCACCATCCCCCTCCCCCTCCACCTTCCCTCTTCCCTCCCCTCTCCCTCTCCTGTTCATGTCGGGAAAACCTAATAGCAAGTACTGTCTATCTACCTAATTTATCCTTAAAGTAAATATAAAAATTTCTATTGCTTATCATCGTATGTACAAAATCATTTCGCATTTCTTTTAACGTCAAATATCATCTCTCTCTTTATTTACATACACAAACATGTGTAAATATATATGTTATGTGTAAGTGTGTATGTGTACATTTACCCCACAAGTGGCACTAAAGCTGTGTCCTTCACTGCGACAGGCTGCGGGTGAAATTTTACACTAAAAAATGCGAGGTCAAAAGATATTATTGTCTTGGCTGACATTACTCTTCCTAATATATCATGATAGACAACGATACAAAGAAGAATTTAATTCAAACATGGCCTCACGCTATATTCTGTGAGAGAGAGAGAGAGAGAGAGAGAGAGAGAGAGAGAGAGAGAGAGAGAGAGAGAGAGAGAGAGAGAGAGAGAGAGATATGAGCATGTACAAAAACATGAATATAAACATTTATATATATATATATATATATATATATATATATATATATATATATATATATATATATATATATATATATATATATATATATATATACACACACACATACGGTAAATATTCATATACATATAACACATACGTACGCTTAATGGTTCAACCCTTCCCATCCCCGACCCCTTTCCGAACTACAGAACTACTAACCTCTCACCAGGGTATGACTACTGCTCTTCTGCCTACCCGTTTGACGGGGAGAAACCGAGTAGACATACGTTTGGCACTACCACTCAGCGTGACCAGAAATATATTATTATTATTATTATTATTATTATTATTATATTATATATATAAATATATATGTATATATATATATATATATATATATATATATATATATATATATATATATATATATATATATATATATATATATATATATACATATATATTGTACCAACCGTGCGTCACACGATCGTACATAGTTCATTTTGTGTATATATTATGCTTGTATCTTCGCTCTTCCCTCGCACTAAAAAGAACCAGAATAAACATGTCTGCTTTTTTCATCTATAACAGTGTCTGTCTTTCGAACATGAAATTTCTTGTCGCTTTGAGCTTTAGTATATAAAGGAGAGTGTTCTATAATAAACTCACTCAGTTGCTTTCAACCTGCCTTTGAGTCACAACCTTCCCTCGGCCCGTCACAATATATATATGTGTGAGAGAGAGAGAGAGAGAGAGAGAGAGAGAGAGAGAGAGAGAGAGAGAGAGAGAGAGAGAGAGTGTAGCCAAACACTTGTTCTTCATCATACAAGGGAGGTACATATATACAGTATGCTACATATAGGCTACATTCAACAGGGAGTTACCAGATGGTAAATCGTAGATGATTCACCCCGTGCAGAAAACTTCACAGATATCAGTCGCTTCAAACACTAACAAAGAAGAAAGCTAATTATCATCACATCGTGCCTCCAAACACACACTAAGTCATTTGCCTCTGTTTTGCATGCAATCTCACGCTTACTGGATATTAAGTCCATTCCTTCCCAATATCTTTTTCATTCAGCTATCCAGCACTTTCTGAGTCTTCGTCTCTTCCTTCTTCCTAAAATTCCCAAATGTACGCTCGATTTCCCTGTTCCTAAGACCCACATATCAAAACTTTCATTCTTACATTCACCTAAGGTAATAGTTTTCACAACGACTATGTATCTTTATGTTCTCACCTCAATTCTTTCTTATTTTGACGACTTTCGACACTCAACCCGTAAACATTAAAACGGCCATGGGGACGTAACAAAGCTTTGTCACAATACCTACTTTTACCACCAATGCAGCCATTTTCCATATACATGTTATAAAACATATTGTTTTTGCCACTGGAGCTTTAAATGGCTCTAAAAATCTACTTTCTTAATTGTAGCATAAGCTACTTTAGGTCCATGTCTACTCTCAATCGACTTCAGTAAACCTTGGTCTTGGATCATGTATTTCACTTCCACTCTCTCATTATTTACTTTTTCATAACAAATGTTGTTTTCATCCCCACACACTCCTCTGCATCCAAACAAGAACCGGTCTGCCCTTATCACTGCTTATGCATCATCTTTTTTTTTGTTATAGGTTACGTTGAATTTATGTATACTGTATTGCAAAACTTGCGAAAATGGCTTAATTTTTCATTTATGTTGATGTAAATATATATTAATTTATTCTATTTCATATATGTTAATGTAAAAACAAAACTATTTATTTTTTCATACACATTAATGTAATTGTAAATCGAAAATATCATGTTCTGGAACGGGACTTCTAGATATTTCTCACAACTACTGTAGGCTTACTTCGGCGCCAGCCGTCTGTCGAACGTGAGTTTAACAGGATGATTCGAGAGTGGGTTCATGTAGTGTCGCTATTGCCTAATGCTAGTCTTGAACACTCCCGAATTCTCTAGAGTATTGGTCCTGCATATATAAAGGACAATTGACGAGCGGGGACGAGAGAGACCTGACTGAACATCGCTCGTGTTTTGAGACATTCTTCAACTAGACCCTCTGTGAGTGACTGAATATTAGTGACTACACACAACGATATAGTATTTTGGAGAAAACAACGAAGACTGAAACAACATTCATCATCAGACAGAAGCACCGATTCTTCGTGTCAACATTTTATAACAAACTGCTCAACGCCATCTGTCCCTCGTTGTATAGATGTTTGGAAAGTCAACTCATCCTATTTCGTAACAACTTCTAATATTTACCTATTAGTTTTGGCGTGCCGTGAGTATTCGTTGAATCTTATGTAATGCTGTAAGTATTTAGGTTAAATCTTAAATATGGTTTTATTTTCTGTTTGAGGTTATTATTTTCCTTTCGCTGTTAATGTTTTACTATTGTTCTATAAACTTTTTGAGTAGATTTTGCATAATCCATTTCTTGTAAAGTACAATAGTTGAACGTAACATTTTTAGCCGTCAAAATCCTACAGTAGATACACATTGCGTTACAATGAGGTTATTTCCACTACGTTTTTACTCTGGACCAATTACTCATGCCATGCATTCCTTAAGATTTGTCTTCATTTACTCATGTCTTACAAACACAGGTCAGTCAATCAGCCACACCTACATCCCCGTGCCAAGTTCCTTCTACTTCAAATAATTTTTTTTTTCCATTCTTCAACTTCTAACGGAATGGGTCCCTAGAGATTGCAATTGAATCAGGGGATAGAAGAGAAGACAGTGGATTGACGAGCTAAGAAAATTTGCAGGTACAGACTGGCATTGAAGGATCATAAACAAATGGGCGCGGAAGGTCAATTCTCAGACCTGTATCTTGCAGTGGACTAGCTACGGCTCAAGATTAATACATATATATATATATATATATATATATATATATATATATATATATATATATATATATATATATATATATATTAGTGTGCATAGTATACACATTCATATATGCATATGCGGATAAATTTATTTATATTTATGTATATCATGTAATGAATATGCATATTTTATATGCATATTTTATATGTATATTATATATACTATATATATGCATAAGTAAACTGTCACCAAAGCCCACCTTTGAAATGCCCAATCAGCCAAGAAGGTTCAATGGTTCACAGTTTACAATTTCAGCGCGCACCGACTCATGTTCTCTAGTTCTTTAAACATATCCCACTCACCACCCACAGAGCTGTAGATTGGTGTCAGCTTGGGACTTGCTGATAAACTAGAAGTCAATACCCTTTTGGCGCCACCGACATCGAAGGGAAAATGCCTTCCAGCGTCACACATATTAAAGGGGATAACGATGCGATATAAAAACAACAATCTATATCCTAGCACTTACATGTAGATACATAAAAGTAAAACCGAAAGAATTAGACAAAAACAATTTTATTGGGGTTTTGTCAGTCAACATTATGATCTTTAGTATCTAAGTCTTTACAAATGAAAAAAAAGAAGAAAAAAA
>NC_090751.1:62424311-62434311 GCF_036898095.1 Palaemon carinicauda
ATGACCTAAGAAAAGGACTGATAGAATTACATAGACAATAAAACGTATGGTATAAACGAAGAGTGGCTGTACGGAAGAAGTGATGTAAGTACTTAGTCAGGGGAGAATAGCCTATATAAAAGAACAAAATTATAAAATAAGAAAAATAATTATTCACAGATTGAAACAGTTTTGATGTTTGCAAATGATATCAAATTGATTATGAAGAGATTACAACTTTTCTGATGTTTTTAGATGATACCAAATCGATTATTTTAGAAGCAACGTTACGGCATGTGAAAATTAATCATGAATAATGAAAAAAAAATATTTGTAGATGATATCTAATAATATCGATTAGAGATATTGTAGAGAAAATATCTAAACTAGTAAGTTTGAAAATGCATGAAGGCAGAGATGCTTAGAGCAAAATTTAGAAAGAGTAAGACTATTAGGATAAATGAAAACTGGGAATATGAAACAATGCTTCATTATCTATATCTGTAATGTTATATGGATGGAATTAAAAATGAAGGGTGTGTCAAAGAAAATATCTTAGAAAAGTAGTCAAGTGTGCGAAAAATATTGAGAAGAGACTTAGGGGTTCTATGGAAGTCATAAAAGGGAGAGTATTTATGAAGGATTGTTGAGCCACCTCTACCATATGGAAGGGAAGTACGGATTTTGACTGAAAAAAAATATATTAGCATCTGTGGTGTATAATTTAGAAGATGCGTAAAAATAAAAAATAAAAAATAAATCCTTATGTGAAAAAAATCGCAGTGAGTGTTTTGCAATGATCTGGTCATATGGAAAGAATGCAAAATTATACGAAAGAGAAAATGTATACTTCTTAAGTGCTATGAAGTAGAAGTGGATTATCTAAAATTTATAGATTGGGGAGGGGCGTGTAACATATATTAGAACAAAAGCGCAAAAATTCATGATATAGTATATGGCGTAACGAACAGGCTACATGCGGTGATTTATACGAGATCAGTTACGATCAAACGCTGTTTGAAATCCGCGTAAAAGACATGAATTTTTCCCAGATTATATCTGGACACAGATTTTAAGCAAATTGTGAGATTTATTTCCTTCATATTTATGCAAAGGTTATTGACTTCCATTTAAAGGAAAAAATATTCACAAAATGATTTGATAAACATCAAAAACTGATTAACTTGAATTTTTTTTTTTACTTTTTTAAAATAGATTATATACATTCAGGATACTTTTTATTTCCTGTATTTGAAAGGTAATTAACTTATTTAAAGCATACGTTACGAATATTCCCATCCCAAATACTTTGAATCACTTGTCAGAAATCAAAGTATATAATGAAAAACACTTGAAAGTAAAATCCAACATCATTTTTCAGGTATATACTTTCTTAAATTAATACGAACTTTCGTTCAATAGATCATTAAACCTCTTCACCTGAACCATGTACAAATTAGCGAATCTTTGGGATAATTTGGGACTTTGTGAACAAAACATTATGTTCGAAGTATAAAAAGAGGTAACATTCTAGTGTAAAAAAATTAATATAATTAAAATCAAAGGTTAAAATCAATCCAATACTCATAAATTAATAATTTCAAAATATCTCTCTCTCTCTCTCTCTCTCTTCTCTCTCTCCTCCTCTCTCCTCTCTCTCTCTCTCTCTCTCTCTCCTCTCTCTCTCTCTCTGTATATATAATATATATATATATATATATATATATATATATATATATATATATATATATATATATATAATTATCTATCTATCTATCTATATATATAATTATCTATCTATATTTATATATATGTATATATATATATAATATATATACATATATATATATATATAGAGAGAGAGAGAGAGAGAGAGAGAGAGAGAGAGAGAGAGAGAGAGAGAGAGAGAGAGAGAGAGAGAGAGAGAGAGAGAGAGAGAGAAATGTGGTCTGCAAGAGGAAAGTCATAAAATCCCAATATAATTGAAGGCCCAATAACGAAAGAATATCAAACCCAACTCTGTTCATCAATGAAAAATCCCTTAAGTTAAAGGGTTGGTATGCAATTCATTCATTTTTCAGAAACGTGAAATAGCACACCTGAATTCATGAATAAAACGACAAATCGTTACAAACCCGAATATTCATAGACTTAAGAGTCTTCGCAAGGGATAGAAATAAAGGCTTAGAACGTCACGCTTCCCACACTTCATAGAAAACATACATACAAACAAAAGCGAAAAAAAGAGCAAAATATTAATAGGTCAAAACGGGATACTCAGAAGAGAGCTCATGCAAAAGGATTTGAGGGGGAATCCTGAAAATCCTATGGTCAGAGGGGAGCGGAAGGTCCGACGGAGGTTCTTGGATCAAAATAGTTGTGTATGAATTACGGCTTGGCATTCAATGGTACGTATGATAAAGAGGGAATAATCCAACGCTCTAAATAACCAGTTCATATTATGAAGGATAATACGTAAAGACCTAAACGTGTGCAGGCGTATATGCTGCGTGTCCAACTACAAAAGTATCGAGTACTTTCAGGAAGACTTTACCTTCTGTTATGCTTTCCCCTTAAATTAGAATAACAGTCCAAAAATATCTTTTGCTATAGGGACAAGTTTGCTATTGCCTCAGGGTGAGTAATATCATTTTCTATTCGTAGCTTTGAAAGACGCATCCAGCCCCTACGTCAAATCTTACTTTTTCGAAAACCTCCATGCTTTGGTCTTTTTACTAATTCTTAGAATTTCATTCACTACTTCTACAAACATTTTCCTTCCATACAATCTTCCCCTAAAATGTTTATTTTTCTAATCTCTTAAAGCAGCACGTCTAGCTTGGATCTTCCGGTTCACTCATAATAACTCCAACAAATCAATGAGATTTTTCTAACATTCCTCATCATAAAAATCTTTACCTAACCCAATCACTGACCACATATGTACACATAAATTCTTTCAAGGATCTATTGTTGTTCTTTAAATTTATAATTTCATGTCTATTGATACTCCTTTTATTATTCTCTAATACAATTTTCTTTTTGCTCTGCAAAACTTCATATCGCACGCAATATCAACTTTTAAATAAATGAATTCATACTCAGCTATTTTCCCACATGTCTGTCATATCGATTGTTTTTTCCTTTGCATTCTAATTCCCCAGAAAGCCGATACCTGTGATTGCCTTAATCTAATTTTCCTAGTTTCTATTACCAACATAAAAAATAACACTTATACTAGTTACAAAAAACGAATCTTACTCTTCCTCCAGATTTAAGGTATTTTGCCATATTTTTTTATCAAATTTCTACTTTACTCAGGTTAAAACATGTTTTTCCCTTTTCGGCGTACCCCATTAATATTATGATACACACACACACACACACACACATATATATATATATATATATATATATAAAACTCGAACTCCTCAAGATCCAGAAGTTCGCAATTAATGCAAGACAATAGCTTCCGGGCGAGCACAGTGCCCGACACTCATCTATTTTTTGCGTCCACTTTTTATACTTGGAGGCAGTAAATCACTGCATCTGACACAGAGGCAACAATTTGTTATAGTTTATAAATGGGTCAGATCATCCCGCTGGGTTTCGTTCAAAAGGATATATCCAATAAACGGTTACAAATGAAACGAGGATTTACTGGACTGTGAAATCCCCTCAATTCCTCTCATTAGGAAAAACTGAAAGGAAAAAGAAATTAATTTTAATAAAAAGGGAAAACTAAAATTATTCAAGGGACTTTGATCGATGTAAAAATAAACCTAGGATCGAAAACTTTATTTAAAGTTCTTTTATCTTGCCACTTCCCCTCTTCCATTTTGTCTTCTTTTATTCCTCCCTGCTTCTTTTTCTTCTTCCCCATACAACGGAAACGGTGATCAGTCCCCTAATTATAAAAATATAAGATCTAACGTATTGCCAAATAAGAAATGTCCCATAGTTTCATCTCTCGAAGAAATATTCATCTAGTTGGTAACAAAATGTAATAAATGTACACACAGTCATTGAAACAAACTCGCACTCGCGTGCTATGTAGTACACACACACACACACACACACAAAAAAAAAAATTTATTACTGTATTTCACGTTTCATATCACGATAATTCATAAGTGTAATGACGATATTTAGTGTAATTACTCTTGACGCTAATGATAACCTTAGACACTAAGGTCAACTTGAAAAAAAATCACAATTGGAACAGACAGGAAAAATTACTATTATAAAAAATTACACCAATATAAAATTGAAATTTCCCAAACACATCCTGAAGATTATATATATATATATATATATATATTTATATATATATATATATATATATATACATATACACACATACATACATACATACATATATACATACTTACACACTATATATATATATATATATATATATATATAAAGATAATTTTACCAGTAACACTCGTGATTTTCATTTATTTAAATAAGCCACAAATACCTTATAACATCAAATTCACTCTGCCCCGTATCACAGACCCTTGGGGAAATTCAGCCAACCGTTGGAACCTTAGTGTCGAATAAAAATAGAGGCAAACAACTAACAAATAGGTGCTATTAATAAAATTATCATTAAACGATCAAATGTTATATATATACAAATCAGCTATAATGTGTTTGATGGATTGACTTTAAGTAAAAACCCTTAACTTAACAGGAATATATACGGCAGAGTCGAAATCAATTCTTAATTTCATAGCTGGATGATCAACTTGAGATTTTACCTCTATTCCTCTTCTTTCCTACCGTTATTCCTACATTAAAGGGTCGGTTGCCTGATATGCCCTTTTCAACGCCTTTTGTTTAAGGCACCCTCTTCCATTAAACCTCTTCTCTTCATATCATCCTTCGCCTTACCTTGCTAAATTCTCTGCCTCCCTCTCGATTTTCTCCTCCTTACAGATTCCTCCCAATCTTTCCCCACCATCTCTCCTCAACATGTGTCCACTTCATCTCAGTGGTGACACTCTAATCACCTTTGTAATCTTTACTACAACTGACATTCTTATTTCATTATTATTTCCCAATCTTTCAAGACATGATATTCCAATAATCCCCCTCAGTATTCTCATCTCTCCTCTCTCAAGTTTTGTTTCCTCTTTTCGTCTTAAAGCCCCTATTTCCGATCCATACATTAACACTAGTCTTATCAATGTGATATAGAACTGACTTTTAGCTTGATTGGCAGTTTCTTACCACATACCACTCCTGCTACCTCCCTCCGCTTCCCCGAGGCTTCTATATCTTATTCTCAACTTCAGCCTCACATCCTACCTCCTGACTTGTATTAGATCCCAAGTATTATTGTTCCACCTGTTTTATAACCGAGCCTCTACTTTCATGCATAGCTATCCTGTTCCGAACTTCCCAACTGCTCACCATAGCTTCAGTTTTATTCACATTTACTCTCAAGCCATCCCTCTCCAAAGTCTCTGGCAACTCTAACGTCCTTCTCAGTTAGTATTCCTCATTTTCAGCGGTAATCACCAAATCATCTACATATAGCAACTCCCACCGCTCTTCATATCTGATCTCTTCACTTATCACATCTATGACTACCCAAAACAAAAACAGGCTTAATACTGACCACAGGTATATACCATCACTAAATTCAAAGGTCTCTCTTTCCTCCGTTTTTTTTTTTTTCTTTGTACATCATCTCTACAATTCTAACTAACTTTGGTTTTACAGCAAGTCTCTCCCCCTTGTGTTAAGGATGATGACCCCACACATTTGAATGTATTGAACACAGAAGATGCTAGCACCCATTTACAGATGCAGGGTAGACTTATGACTGTTTATCCGTAATAGAAAGGGTCCCAGAAACTGTCATCCAGATTTTGAGTCATTCGACCAACACACCCACTGACCAATCAATTGCACACAAGAGCATTTCTAGTCAAAGGTGATAGGGATTTAAACTTGGGGATAACTAGTCTAAATCTTCTGCGAATACCATTGAGCTAATATAAGCCTATTTACCTACTGTATACTTTACTTATACACATATATCTAACCATTCACTATTTTTCCCCTAAGAGGATGTGTCCCGACAATGTGTTCCCCTTCCAATTTTAAGTAAATACTTAGGTGTTAAGGTTGCCAACCCCATGGCAATCCATGGAGTGTCTTATAATTATGACAGTGTTTGTTATTAACTGGTTACTCATCCAAATACTGATCAGATCCTATGCTGCTAAGCTTTACTTATCAAAATTCATAAGGTAGAGAGAGAGAGAGAGAGAGAGAGAGAGAGAGATCTTAATGTTCCTTGGAAGTCTGATATGAGGCTGTTGGCCTGACCAAACTTCTACTCTCATATTTGATCCCAATCGCTGTTAAAATATTCGTAGCTCTTAACGTAACTACTTCGTGACAGCTAGCATACGTGTTAGGCTATATTCCTCCTCTACAGAAACCTATTCACACTAGAATCTTCTCTCGCTCCAATATAGGACGCTTCTTTGTCATCTACCTCGGTGTAATAATCAAACAATGCGATGCATTTTACATCCATCAGAACACATCTTCTAATATCTTGAGATTAGAACTCCTGAGACTTTTTATTTTGAACAATATCAGTAATTTCCTATTCAAGATGCCTCTTATTTATACTTTTCCATTCTTAAATAAGCGGTTCTACGGCTTTCTTGCGGATTAATTCACTCTTTTTTAATGAATTCTAATGCAATTAAATCTATATAAACGAAAGGTGTTCATCAAAGAATCTGTATAGGTTAAAGTTGTAAATTCTAAGTATAATGTTCGATAATGAACTTTAAATAAATATTTTTACATTGTTTTCTGCATAATCTACATAACATTTCTTAATATCAAAAATCGTAAATGTTCAGGGGCACAAACTGTCCATAAATTTAAAAGCAATTAAGGTTCAGTAATATATTAGTGGTGAATGGTGATAATTTTCATGTTACTGAAGAATATAAAATTTATAAAACAAATTTCTTCCACCACTGACGTCATTTTCAAATATCTGAGAGAGAGAGAGAGAGAGAGAGAGAGAGAGAGAGAGAGAGAGAGAGAGAGATATTCACATTTCTCAACTGCATATTTATTCTAGTTATCTCGATTACATTTAATTCTACTTCCCCCCTAAAAACACATTACATGTAGCCAAAGTCATTAATTTCCCGCAAATATGTTAGTGGCCTTCAGATAAAATAAGGTATTACAATTGTTAGAACTTTTATTTCCCGCTAATACTTTCTCTATAAATACTGCATCTTAGAAGGTGCTTTGAAAGCCGTGGGATAGCAATGCGAAAACTTGGCTCGTTTTCTCTTACATATGAGACTATCTAATTACAAAGAATACTTATTGCATACACGCATTAATTACTTAAATCTAAAAATTTGAGGTGAATTTTTATCAAATGTTTTATTTTAAGAAATGTTTGATAATTGTAAAACACGAACACAACAGTAATGAAAGCCCTTCAAAGACAAGGGATAGATGAATCTGATGTTAGAATACTTGAAGATATCAATACGGGTAGTACAGCAATCGTAAAACATATTGAAGATAGCGAGAAATTTCGGATTAAGAAAGGAGTTACGCATGAAGACCCCATCACTCCTAAATTATTCGTACTCAGTCTAGAAGTTTTTAAGAATTTAGATTGGGAAACTGTAGGATTTAACATTAATGGGGAATACCGTAACAGCTTAAGATTTGCATATGACAAAGTTATGTTAAGTGAATAATGGGAGGAATTCCTAAAGATAATAGAAGATTTGAATAGAGAAAGCAGAAATGTAGGACTGAAAATTAATTTGAGTAAAAACTAAAATCATCTTTAATGAAAATGCAGACAACAAATAGGGGTTATGGACGGACCTCTAGAGATTGTTAATGAACATAAGTACTTAGGACAGAGTAAGTGTTTCCCCAGGACATGGAACCGAAATGAAAAGAAGTATAGGCATTGGATGGAGAGCTTTTGACAAATAAAATGCGATTATGAGAAGTAAAATGCCACTTTCTCTAAAGAGAAAAGTATTCAATCAGATTGCTTTACCACTATTAACTTATACATCATAAACTTGGAGCCTTACTAAAGCCTTAGATCATTAGCTACTTACAACTCAAAGAGCTATGGAAAGAATAATTATGGGATCAACACTGATAGACAAGATCAACATGGATAAGAGAGCAACCTAAAGTAGAAGATATACTAACAACTAAAAAAAAGAAACGGACATGGGCAGGACATATAATGAGAATGGCAGATAATAGATGGAAAAAAAGAATAACAGAACGAGTCCATAGAGATTGTAAACAAAGCAGGGGAACGAAGAGAAGGCGATGATTAGACGAACTAAGAAAATTTGCGGGTATAGAATCGCATAAAGATACCATAAACAGACGGGAGTGTGAAGAATATGTCTGGGGCCTTTGTCCTGCAGTAGATTAGCATTGGCAGATGATGATAGATGAAGATAAATAGAAGACATACAGATGATGATAAAGGAATATGCAATGGAAGGCGAAATATCACTGGAAGGAAAAGGGATTAATGAGGTAGAATCATTTAAATATTTAGGAACTATGATTTTTAATACAGTCATCATTTAAGTATTTAGGAACTATGATCTTTAATACAGAGTCTTTAGAATTAGAGTTAAAAGAAAGATTGGAAAAAGGAAATCAGAATCGCTAAGTTAAGAAAAATTTGGAAATCAAATCGCCTGAAATTACATTTATCAATTTAGTGAGATCGGTATTACAGTTTGGACATGAGTTGTGGTATGACGATGAAACAATATCCAAAATATTTTGTAGATTTGAGAACAAAACCTCAGAAGAGTATCGGGAGTTAAATAGTAGGACAGGATTAGAAATAAAACTGAACGAGAGATTACTCGAGTGCCATATGTGGTAGAGACCATAGTGAGGGGTAGATGAAGATGGTTAGGGCTTGCTCTTCGCACTCCCCAAGAGGGATTAGTTCACGAAATTTTTAACTGGGCTCCACAAGGCACTAAAAGAGTTGGAAGACTCAGGCCTACATGACTGAGGACTATGAATCGTAAAGTAGATGATGAATGGAAAAATTTTTATATTAACGACTGGCGAAATCTTACCGACAGCCACAGTGTCAATAGGTGTAGGTGATGAGATATATTTATACAGTATGTATATATATATATATATATATATATATATATATATATATATATATATATATATATATATATATATATATACATATACATACACACATATATATTCAGCCATCAGAGACCATTCCGTAAGTGAGGACCACCCAATGTCCAAGGGGAATTTTTCCTTCTTAGCCACTTCGCAGAGTAACCTCGACTTAGTAATAATGGAGGCAATATTCCAGCACAAACTAAAACCAAACCTGGGCCGGGCAACGTATGAATTAAATTGTGTTTAATTTTATTTCATGTGAGTTTATAGCGCTGGCGCTTTGATCTTTTATTTTGTATTTAGATTGATTTTATAGTTTTATGTTAATTTCTTATTTTATTTCATAAAGTTTTTGTATGTTCATTTTAAATTTTCTGTTTTAAATATTCATCATACTATGTTTTAACTTATACAATGTATCCTATTTTAGGCTCTGATGATGGAAATAGATTTTCCGAAAGCTAAGCAATAAGGATGTATATCATAACCCTGGTACTATTATTCATATATATATATATATATATATATATATATATATATATATATATATATATATATATATATATCATATATATATAATATATATATATATACATATATATAATATATATATATATATATATATATATATATATATATATATATATATATATATATATATATATATAAATAATATGTTGGTGCTCGGTTTTGAATAAGATTATTTTCTCTCCCCCCCTTGTGAGAATATGAAACAAAAACAAAACAAAATTGTAAATAACAACCATTGTATAATGAAAATCCTCATTAATGAGAGCAATTATAG
>NC_090751.1:62439311-62451811 GCF_036898095.1 Palaemon carinicauda
ATATGTATATATATATATATATATATATAAGAGAGAGGAGAGAGAGAGAGAGAGAGAGAGAGAGAGAGAGAGAGAGAGAGAGAGAGAGAGAGAGAGAGAGACTTCGGTATTGAATGCTTGAATCATAATTCTATTCAAATCACAGCAAACCAAACAAGTGTGGGTGTTCTCAACTGGTGGAGCTTTGCTGATCATGGGGATACTCAATCTTTTCACCACGTTAAGGTTTCCAACTCAGAAAACTAATAAAGTATATATATATATATATATATATATATATATATATATATATATATATATATATATATATAAACATATATAGGTTTACCAACTTTGCAAACTATCCTTTTTAAGGGCTTTTTGCAAAGTAACCATACAATTAAGATTATTTTGAAAAAAATACCACAATTTAGGTTTATTTGCAAAACTGCAGGTAGGTTTGCAAATTAACCAATTTTGCAAAAACACCGTAACATATATATGTATATACACACGTGTGTATATATGTATATATAGCCTATAAAGTGTATATATGTATGTATATATTTATATATACATATATATACATATATATGTATATATATACATATATATGCATGTACATATACATATATATATACATATATATATGTACATATATATACATACATATGTATACTTTATAGGCTATATATACATATATACACACGTGTATATATGCATAAATTGTGGTATTTTCGCAAAATAATCTTAATTGGTTACTTTGCAAAAAGCCCATAAAAATGGAGTTTGCAAAAATAGCTGGTAACTTTACAAAAATGTAGGGTGATCTGGTTATTTGCAAAGTCCTCCATAATTTACAATGTTAGTTTGCAAAATGAAAAGATCTGAAGTCCAGTTGCCTGATTGGTGTTGAGATTGTTTTCAGTCAGGCATGAGTAAACGCTAGTCCATTGTGTGTCTCGTATTCGGGTTGTTAGGATTGGTGGTCTTGTGGTGCAGACCTCTGCTTAATCCAGCGATGGACGGAATAAAGAAGTTTGACTCAGTGTTGTCTGAATTCCAGGAAAGAAGTCATATGATGAAAAAGTGTAAATATGAGGAAATTGTTGATCTAATGAAAGAACTTGAAAAACATGAGGTGAAGAGGACTCAAAAGGACTACAGGCTTTATAGAAAATACGATATCATAGAAATATCTGTTGAAGAAACGACAGTGTAAAAGCTACTTAAAAAAGGAATTTCATAGATTCGTCTATATTGAAGATCTTTTTAATACTATTAAAGCTGCCCATCTTGCTAACGGACACGGAGGAAGATATATTTTTTTAAATAAAACTCTAGGAGAAAAATATCCAAACATAACTGTAGATCATAAATTATAAAGTTCTTCCTGCAATTCCATAAAGATGGAGAACTGAAAAAATCCAGTCCACAAGTTCGTGGTCGTCAAGCCAATCCTTTCGAACAGCACGAATTCAAGGAGCCAGTTATGAGAGATAAAGGCGCTTAAATTAATTTCAAAATTAATCACTAAAATATTTTTTCTTTAAGCGTGTTATAAATGTGTGGAACAGAAATCAGTTCACTCCTTGTGAGCAGCAGCTCTTATTCATTGAAGATCATTTTTGTTCCCTAGGTTTTATTCACTGCAGCTGCTCAAGACTTTGTAACAACAACCGCAGCAAGTGTTATAAATCAAAATTATCTGCAACAGCCGATGCAAATGTGGTTCTGCTTGTAAAAACTTTTAAACTTTTAATATGTTTTAATCATCCAAAGATATTTTGTCATTTTGCAAATTGAGATTCTGAGATATGGGGGACTGCAAATAACAAGATTATCATGTTTTTATGTAAAGTTACCTGATAATTTTGCAAAAGTCCCTTTTTATGTGATTATTTCCAAAGTAACCAAACAATTCAGAGGATTTTGCAAACCTACCCCTATTTGGGTTTATTTGCAAACAATCCGGTAACTTTGCAAAATAACCAATTTCTCAAAGAAACCGTAGGTATAACACACACACATATACTATATATATATATATATATATATATATATATATATATATATATATATATATATATATATATATATATTAGATACATATATATATGTGTGCATATATACACACATATATATATATATATATATATATATATATATATATATATATATATATATATATATTAGATACATATATATGTGTGCATATATACATATATATATATATATATATATATATATATATATATATATATATGTATACACACATACACACACACACACATATATATATATATATATATAAATTTTATATATATATATATATATAATAGAGAGAGAGAGAGAGAGAGAGAGAGAGAGAGAGAGAGAGAGAGAGAGAGAGAGAGAGAGAGAGAGAGAGAGAGAGAGAGAACTAGTAATTCTCTATCCCCCTGTAAGGTCAACAAAGATAAGTAGTTAAAGCCTAAGAAATGAAGAAGAAAAGGGGGAAAAGAACTGAATATCGTTAACTTCCGTCCTCCATGGAATCTCATCGAGGGTTTTATTATTGCTAATAAAGATCTCGAAAGAGGCTCAGTGAAGGGGAAGATATGGAGCCGGTCAAGTGTTTTCTTTATCCTACATACTAGAGACTCCGTTGGCTTTCGTATCCAATGAAATTTCCGTTTATTTTCTTTTTAATTAAATTAAATCAGGTTCCGTATTGTTAAATTAGTAATGTAGATTATATACGATACATATTTCAAATTTAAATAACTATATATATATATATATATATATATATATATATATATATATATATATATATATATATATATATATATATAAAATCAACCACAATGGCATTTAATATCGAATTTTACCTTTGGGAGTGCAAATCAACAGTAAATTCACTTATAATAACAGCTTCCGGCTGGGCAAAGATTCGAGTCTATGCGATACTTGATAGACTGGTTGGTTAGAGTCCCCCCAGGAACGTTTTCGGCTTAGAGGTATAGGCTGGAATCTTTGCCCAGCCAGAAACTGTTATCATAAATAAGTTTACAGTGGATATATACTCCTCAAGGTAGAATTCGATATTAAATGCGATGCGGTTGATTATGTATATTTATGTGTATATATATATATATATATATATATATATATATATATATATATATATATACATATATATATACAGTATATATATACATATATATATATATACATATATATATATATATATATATATATATATATATATATATATATATATATACAGTATATACAGTATGTATATATATATATATATATATATATATATATATATATATATATATATATATATATTATATATATATATATATTATATATAGGCCTATATACACAGATAGATAGATAGATAGATAAATATATATATAGTTATTCAAATTTGAAATAATTCTCACAATTCTTATCGTAACTAATATCCTTACTCATTAAATACCTAGACGCAACTGACATTATGCTGAAAAATACATAATACCTCGAGGCTAGTAATAAATGTTTTGCTATACCTATTGCTGAAAAAAAAAAAAATCCATTTGACGTTCCTTTTTTTCAAATCTTTACAACTCAATCAGCAGGTAACTATGTTTCATTTTTAGAAACTTCGATGTGACACAATTTCACAAATTACGCACCAAATTATGAGCTTCGTCAAATAATCCAGCCATTCCGAACACATTCAAAGTATAACAACAAAAATCATTAATTAGCAAAGATAGAGAATCAAAACACGGAAGGCTTGAAATTGAAAGTTCTACAATTCTTTTTTTTAAATTTAGATTTAATATAGTACAGTATAATAGACACTTACTAATTAAGTGAAAAGGAAAACATGAGAGAGAGAGAGAGAGAGAGAGAGAGAGAGAGAGAGAGAGAGAGAGAGAGAGAGAGAGAGAGAGAGAGAACTGTCTCAAAGTAATAAGAAATTATTCTCCTAAAATAATCTTACATTGTTCGTATAAATAAGCACTTACCTTAATATTGAGAGCAAATTAGGCTCGACAAACCCGATACCCTAAAAATAAAAAAGAAAAGACACGATTAAATCACTGACTTGGCTAGATAAAGGCATTAGATTGCTCTTAAAATAGCTATTTTCCTATGGAACTGAAGATAACACCCTTAAAATGTCATTATTTATGTAAGCACAAGATATTTTTAAAAGTACTGTTTTATTAACATAAGGCAGTTTTCCCTCAAATGGTCGGCTATCACAAAAACAAAACATCAAAGAGGTTACTATAAAATTTATGGTAATGGTGGAATCGTGGAGGCGCCTTCAGGGGGAAAATACTTGCATAACAATAAATGCTTCATGTCCAGAGTGTCAAGGTTCATTGGTTGCGTCAACCTCACTACGCATAGCTATTCACCTTTATCTTACTTTTTCTTCCCTACCCACATTTTCAAATGATTAACTTCAGAATAGTATCTTCTAGGTACAGTTTTATTTCTTCCCATTTAATTTGTCTTCACTCCAAATATTCGAAAAAAAGTCAATCTGAAAGATTCAATACTTTTTTCTTTTATTCGCATTCAAAATCCACATTAATCAGGATGGTGATGTGTCAAATAATCCATTTATGCATTTTCCCCTTGCCTTCCATATATTGCCCAAGTCTCTTTCCAATATTTTGCACACACTCCTATACCTTCTGTGCTTCAGATTTTCTATGAGCTATCGCTTCTCTCGTCATACAATTACCTGTTACATTTCCTACGTAATGGCAAAATGAATCATACATTCAAATTCTTACACCTCCAACATCAAAGTTGCAGGTGCTAATTTTACATATTTCGACACATTTCAACTAGCCCCACACAATCTCTTTAACCTTCAAATTCCTACGCATACTGACCTTTATATACACACATACGCACACATTATTCATATATATATATATATATATATATATATATATATATATATATATATATATGTATGTGTGTGTGTGTGTGTGTCCCCCTGTGGCCACCGGGAATAACAACAATTAGAATAGCACCAACGTATCCCTGCGTGTCGTAAAAGGCGACTAAAAGGGACGGGACGAGGGGGCTGGGAACCCCCTCTCCTGTCTTATATACTTCTGTGAGACATCGAAGAGGTGGAGCTGGGTGGAGAGTGACTGCTCCTCGCACTTTAGTTTTGGGGTGCCTGAATTTGCGTGGATGTAGTACGATAGAGTGTAAAAGATGTGAGATTGGAAGTGTGTTTAGGAATAGAAGGATGGATATATTGGCTTTGTGTGAGACAAAGATAAAAGGGAAGGGTGAAGTGACTAGTAGAGTGTCTGGGATTGAAAGGGGAAGAGCAAGAGAAAGTGTGGCTTTATTGCTGAGTGAATGTAAGACAGGTAAAGTAGTGGAATGGAAGGAGAATCATCTAGGTTAATGTGGGTAAGAGTTAGATTGGGTAGGGAATGTTGGGCTTTTGTTAGTGTGTATGGGCCAGGTTGTGAGAAAAGTGAAGAAGAGCAGAATGAGTTCTGGAATTAATTAACTAGGTGTGTAGAAGGACTGGGTAGAAGGAATTATGAAGTTGTCATGGGTGACTTAAATGCTAGAGTGGGCGTTGGAGAGGTAGAAGGTGTCATTGGGAAGTATGGCATACTGGGTGAAAATGAGAGTGGAAAAAGACTGGTAGATATGTGTAGAGCAAGAGATGGTGATAAGTTCTAGCTTTTTAAAAAAGAAAGATATAAACAAGTATACATGGGTAAGGGTGGCAAATGGAAGAGTGGTAGAAAGGGTGTTAATGGATTATGTGTTGAAAACTAGAAGAATGTTTGGAAGATTGAAAGACGTGCACATGTTTAGGGGTATGGCTAATGGTATGTCTGATCATTATTTGGTGAAAGGAAAATTAGTTGTAGCAAAAGAGTGCTGGAATAGAGTGGGGAGATGTAAAAGGGAGCAAGTGAGGGTTGAAAAGTTAATAAAACATGAGGTAAAAAGTGAATATCAAGAAAGGTTGAAAATGGAATATGATAGGGTGAAAGTGAGAGAAACTGGTAATTTAGAGGAGGAGTGGAAGTTAGTAAAAGAAAATTTTGTTGAGATTGCAATGATGTGTGTGGCAAGAAGATTGTTGGAAGCAGCATGAGGAAGGGTAGTGAATGGTGGAATGAAGGAGTGATGGTAAAAGTGGAAGAGAAAAAGAGGGCATTTGAAGAATGGCTGCAGAGTAGTAGTGTAGAGAAGTATGAAAGATATAGAGAGAAAAATATGGAAATAAAGCGCAAGGTAATTGAGGCAAAGAGGACGGCTGACCTGGGGTGGGGTCAGGGATTGGGTTGTTCATATGAAGAGAATAAGAAGAAGTTTTGGAAAGAAGTGAAGAGAGTTAGGAAGGCTGGTTCGAGAATTGAAGAGACAGTGAAAGATGGAAATGGAAAATTGTTTAAAGGAGAGTAGGCAAGGAAAAGGTGGGCGGAATATTTTGAAAATTTACTGAATGTTGAGGATAATAGGGAGGCAGATATAATTGGTGTTGCAGGTGTTGATGTACCAGTGATGGGAGATGAGAATGAGAGAGAAATTACAAGAGAGGAAGTGAGGAGAGCACCAGATGAAACGAGAGTAAGAAAAGTACCTGGTATGGACGGTGTGAAAACTGAGATGTTAAAGGAAGGGGAAGTGACTGTACTTGAATGGTTGGTGAAATTGTTTAATATGTGTTTTATGTTGTCAATGGTACCACTGGATTGAGTTTGTACATTTACTGTATCACTATATAAGGGTAAGGGAGATGTGCATTTGTGTTATAATTCAAGGGGTATTAGTTTGTTGAGGGTGGTTGGAAAAGTGTATGGTAGAGTAGTGATTAATAGAATTAAGGATAAAACAGAGAATGCAATCTTGGAAGTACAGGGTGGTTTTAGAAGAGGTAGGGGATGTATGAATCAGATTTTTACAGTTAAGCACATATGCGAGAGTGGGGCTGACACAGGGATGTGTGATGTCACCATGGTTGTTCAACTTGTATGTTGATGGAGTGGTGAGAGAGGTGAATGCTTGAGTGCAAGGACGAGGATTGAAACTGATAGAAGAGAATGATCATGAATGGGAGGTAAATCAGTTGTTATTTGTAGATGATATTGTACTGGTTACAGACTCAGGAGAGAACCTTGACCGATTAGTGACAGAATTTGGAAGGGTATGTGAAAGAAGGAAGTTGAGAGTTGATGTGGGTAAGAGTAAGGTTATGAGATGTACGAGAAGGGATGGGGGTGCGAGATTGAATGTCGTGTTGAATGGAGAGATTTACTTGAGGAAGTAAATCAGTTTAAGTACTTGGGGTCTGTTGTTGAAGCAAATGGTGGAGTGGAAGTAGATGTACATCAGAGTGAATGAAGGATGCAAAGTCTTTGGGGCAGTGAAGGGAGTGGTAAACAATAGAGGGTTAGGCATGAATGTAAAGAGAGTTCTGTATGAGAAAGTGATTGTACCAACTGTGATGTATGGATCGGAGTTGTGGGGAATGAAAGTGACGGAGAGACAGAAATTGAAAGTGTTTCAGATGAAGTGTCTGAAGAGTATGGCTGGCGTATCTCGAGTAGATAGGGTTAGGAACGAAGTAATGAGGGTGAGAACAGGTGTAAGAAATGATTTAGCAGCTAGAGTGGATATGAATGTGTTGAGGTGGTTTGGCCATATTGAGAGAATGGAAAATGCCTGTCTGCTAAAGAAGGTGATGAATGCAAGGGTTGATAGGAGAAGTACAAGAGGAAGGCCAAGGTTTGGGTGGATGAATGGAGTGAAAAAAGCTCTGGGTGATAGGAGGCTAGATGTGAGAGGTGAGAGAGGCAAGAGAGTGTGCTAGAAATAGGAATGAATGGCGAGCGATTGTGACACAATTCCAGTAGGCACTGCAGCTCCTTCCGGTTGCCTTGGATGTCTGCAGAGGTAGCAGCAGCAGGGAATTCAACGTTATGAAGCTTCATCTGTGGTGGATAATAGGGGAGGGTGGGCTGTGGCACCCTAACAGTACCAGCCGAACTCGGTTGAGTCCCTTGTCAGGCTGGGAGGTGCGTAGAGAGGAATGGTCCCTTTCTTTTCATTTGTTTAATGCCGGATACCCCCCAAAATTGGGGTAAGTGCCTTGGTATATAAAGATATCTATCTCTTCCCCTATATGTAAATATGACTGAAAACCTGGTGATATTTATTGATGACAAGTGGTCTCTTAATAAAACTGTCATTATATATTAGAGTTGTTTTACATGGCGCACTAGTTAAATTGACTTTAATTTTTCAAATCTAATCCAAGTAATCATCAAAGATTTCTTTCAGCCATATGCACTGTAGTTACATCAAAATCATATGATTAATTTAAATCTTAGTCATACCGATGTCCATGTAGAAGAAACAAGATTTCAATGTTTGTTAACGAAAGGAGACAATCTGAAGGATCAAATTTTGTCAAATTCTCAACAATTTTAGAATCATCAAATAAGGTTTTTATGGCGCTAAGACATACTGCGATGTGACGACACTTAAAGACATGTACTTGAAGGTATTGTATATATAAATATGTAAGCAAAATGTGCATTTTAAATTCATATATATGTTCTTTACATATATAATTATAATGATAACGGAATAGAATGGCTCAAAAACAAGTTTCAAATAAAAACTGACTTCAAGTAAAAAGGAATGATGGACAAGAGGTAGTAAGTTGGCCTGGGCATCAGCCGCCTGTTGAGATACTACCGCTACTGGCTAGAAAGTTATTGGATCCTTTGACTAGCCAGCTAGTACAATACTGGAACCCTCTCTGATTACGGTTCATTTTTCCTTTGCCTACACATACACTGAATAATCTGGCATATTCTTCACACATTCTCCTCTTTCCTCACACATCTGACATAACCTAGCTAACCAAACAATTCTTCCTTACTCAAGGGGTCAACTATTGCAATGTAATTGTTCAGTGGCTAATTTGCACTTGTAAGGATAGAAGAGACTCTCTAGTTATGGTTAGCAACTCTACTAGGAGAAGGTCACTCCAAAATAAAACCATTGTTCTCTAGTCTTAGGTAGTGCCATCCCTCTGTACCATGGTCTTCCACTGTCTTGGGTTAGAGTTCTATTGCTGGAGGGTACATTCGAGCACACTATTCTATCTGTTCTCTTTTCCTCTTGTTTTCTTGAAATGGGCAGGCTTAGTAGAAGGGACATGGATGCCTGGTGGTTCATCAAGAGGTTGCCTTTTCCTTTATCTGTTTATTTATCTTCCTCATAAGTACTGATTATCATAACCATTATCATTGTTGAAGTGGCTATTCTGGAGGGTACTTAGCCTTGAATGGTGTGTTGGCACCGCCAAGCTAATTCTATTCGACATTTTATCTTTGGTCTATGGGTTGTATCACTTCTCAGGGAGCGATTAAGCTTCACATCCTAAGCTGCGTTGCACAAATGAGATCAGTTCTGCAAGCTCTGCATCAACCCCTTTGCAACCTTGGAAGCTTGAGCTATCTGTATTGGAGAAAGAAGAAAAACGGCATGGATAGGAGTTCCGAAACTGTTTTACTGCGAAGAAAAGCAGGAGCATCGAGACCACAATTTGTCATAAGGAAAGACGCCGCTCGAAGTGGAATGGAGTCAATGATCAATGCAGATCACGTACCAAATTTCTGTGGGAGAGAGCAAGCTTCATAATTTTGTCTGCTTTGAGCAAGAGGTCGCGTTCCTGAGGAACCAACGTCGGTCCGGCTACAAAGGATGAAATCGGGAGCTTCATGAAATTCCAAGTCTTTTGAAAAATCATTTATCAATTTAAAAATTACCTTAAATTTTCGTATTTATATGTCAAAGAATCTAAGTTTTCATTTACCAATTTTTTTCTTAATATTTTCTGAATTTTCATTTTTTTTATAAAATTTTCCCCACCATAACCTATATATTAAAGTGTACTTCCAAAACCCAATGTAGTCCTAAAGAAGGGTCGCAAAGGGATCTGAAACACGTGACGACACCAAACAATAAATGGAGAAAAGTAAATGTATTTCTACCATCCTGACAAACTATCTTCGATTTTTGGACGCCACTAAGACATTGCCTATTCATTATAAACGTAGAGAAATATGCCCAAAGCCATATATATATATATATATATATATATATATATATATATATATATATATATATATATATATATATATATATATATATATATATATTCGGGTAAGGGGGAGAGGGATTAGCCATACCCTGGTGAGAGGGCTGCGTGTGTGTGCATGTCTGTCTAAATACTTAGCCGTCATTCTTGACGAGGCTCATACACTAGTAATAGATAATAAAACAAGATAAAGCAAAAAAAAAAAAGAAATATGTGGCACTTGTTTTTGTTGTTTACTCAACGACATACTCGTTTGTGTCTATGAAAGGCTCTTATCCGTATGGCATCGGCGAGATTAAAAAACATTGGATGAATCTCCATTTCGAAAGGTATCCGCCTCCAGGGAGAAACTGCCTGGTGGCCGCATTTAATCAATCTTTCCATAAGGGATCGGTAAGGGCTCTGGAGATATGTTTCATAAAAAGCCAGCTGTAAATTTCGGGATATTGTATTTTTTTTGGAGAGAGAGAGAGAGAGAGAGAGAGAGAGAGAGAGAGAGAGAGAGAGAGAGAGAGAGAGAGAGAGAGAGAGAGAGAGAGAGAGAGAGAAAAAAAAAAAAAAATTTGACAAAAAAAAAAAAAGATTTATATAGAGACTTGTCCGATATCGCTAAAAATGAGCTAGGGAAACAATTGTATCAGATTTTATCACACATAAATATACCGTAAGGCGACACTATTACGGAATGGAGTGTCAATGGAGAAAGAATGAAAGGACCCAGTTAAAGGAGACGTCATAAAATACAAAATTCCCAGAAAGGTGGTGGTGTCCGGAACGATGACACATAACGAATACTGCCTTGTTATCTTATGGAATGTAACGGGAAACAACAGAGTTTTGTAATTAAGGACCTCCCTGTACGAGTAGGAAGCTCTCCGTGCTTACTGAAAGAAAACCTTAATTGGGGATAAAAAAAAAAATCAGCAAATTGGTCTGCCTTACCATATTCTTCTGTTCTCACCTGGTTATTTAACAACATAACGTCCTTATCTCTTTACCTTTGTGTTTGGCTTTATTCTACCTTACCCAAGCTAGGCTAAATAGGATGATACACAAATAAGAGAACATAACAATGAAGGATAGTAGAGGGAAATTGACACGGAAATAAAAACGGCAATAATACCTAAAATAACGTCCACCTTTTGGGGCCAATCAATCTTTGATTTCGTAAGCAAATTGAGCTTAGGCAGATATAAAACTGAAAGAAAATATACGAATAGAAAACAATAAAAAAAAAACATTAAGAGATAAATAGTACTGGAAGTTAAAATGTCTATAATAAGAGGATTTCAGTATCAAAAGTGTTGAACTTTAGTATGGAAAGTTGGGAGGAAGTTTTTTCTCTAGTTTAAGATACATAAGAAAAGGAACAGCATAGTGAATTTACAATATTATGCAAAGTATTTCTAGGTCAGTATGAAAAATACACTTATCTATGAAAAGACTTCATATGTTAAAAAGGAAACTGTTTGACAAACAAACTTGTTTTTACGAGTAGATTACTTTAAATAAAGCAAAAAGTTTTAACCAAAGGACATATATGTTTGGGGAACATTTGCTTAAAACAAAGCGAAAAAAATGTATTAATACAAAACGTATTCAGAATGCTTATGCGAAAACTTTGACCAAACGAGCCTGTCATGGCCGATACTAAAATTGAGTTCTTATTGCTTCGTTGGTAAGGCAATAATCTCGATAAATGAAATGTACAAACTAAGGGAAATGATATGTAAAATATTCGTTACTGTTGCAAAAGCAATGTTTCATACATAAAGTAGCAAAAACTCTATGGTATCTCTGTCTTCATAAATTAACTTTTCCTGAAACTAGTACAGATTATTCCAAAGTTATACAATATGAATAAGACTTAGCAAAAGTGTTAGAATGATAACCGACTCCGCTTTTGACTGGTCTCCCATCTCAAAAAAAAATACCCAAATAAATTCAATGAAAATTACTGAAACCATTAAAAATACAAATGAAAAATAAAAAATCAGGTTTTATATAAGTCTAAATCACTCGATAAAAAAGTTGGATTAAACGTAGATTTCTCCTCAAATCTCTCCAGTAGGTTTTCAATACGTTTTGATTACTTCTTTCCTTCAAATCACAGCCTAACTTTTCTTTCTATCTCCTTGATTGACCATAAAATAGCAATACTACCTGTGAGCAAGTCACGTGATCCTGGCTTTTGTAACACCAGATAATCAAAAATTAATAAAAAAAAAAAAAAATAAATAAATAAAAAGAACCTGGCTAGAAATGATAAACTTGGCCAATCCCAAAAGAAAATAATTGATTAACTATAAAGTTTCAAGTTGGAACTTCAAAATCATTATAGAAAAAATCCCATAAACATAAT
>NC_090751.1:62454311-62464311 GCF_036898095.1 Palaemon carinicauda
AATCGACGCCGAGACAGAAAAGAAAAGCGGGGCTAACAAGCAGCCGGAAGACGCTGGTCATTATAAAACAGAAAGAAAGTCTGTCCTTTTTCATGGAACATGGAGAATTTCCACTCGAGTGAGGGCAAGGCGATGCAGGGGAGAGAAACTTTCACTTCTGGACGGAAGTGGTTTCCAATGCTAACTTCTTCCTGGGGTAAAAGAAATAGGCAAATTTCAACTTTACTTTTAGGACAAGAAAAAGGGGGATTTTTTCCCCCTCCAAGCGGGCAGATGGCAGCCCATTCCTATGAGCAAATAAAGTTGAAGAGAGAGAGAGAGAGAGAGAGAGAGAGAGAGAGAGAGAGAGAGAGAGAGAGAGAGAGAGAGAGAGAGAGAGATGACTTTCCTTGGTAATTTCGAGTCCAATCAAAATACCTCATATATCTGGCAGCTAAAGTCACCACTGTGACATTTCAGGTTAAAACTAAAGTCGCACGCATATCACGATATCACTTGCAAGCTAAAACTAAGTAAAACACTCCATGCTTTTACAAAGTCATTTCCAAAAATCTTTAGGACATCATCATCATTACGGGTAGGCTCAAAGCTTTCAATAAAATAAGGAATTATATAAGAATATAAAAAGGTAAACGAAACTCAATTTGATAAGTACATCAAAAGACCTTGATAAAGAGGATAATGCAAAATCAAACATCTCCCCCTACTTCAATAAAAACTATCCGAAAAAAAAAAATAGTATTAAAACCACATACATAATAACACACTAATAACCAATCTGATAGTTTTCATACCAATAAAAAAAAATGTTTCACTTACAGAAGCGATCAGCAAGTTTCATTTATATTATTCAGGCTAAACCTAACCGCCCCGCCCCCCCCCCCCCGGCCATCTCTAATGCCCCCAAAATAAGAGAGAGAAAAAAAGTTAATTACAAAAGCAGGCTGCAATCGTCCGCATTTTGCGGAACGTCATACATAAACAAACGGGGAGGCTCAATTATAAAATTGGCATGATAATCTACACTGTAATTATGTATATTATGAGAATGATACAAATATTTTTCGGTGTTTTCCATTACAGCAAGAGATGAGATTTGTTTATACCTTTTTTTTTCCCAAATATTTTAAAAATATAGGGATCATTTCTCATATCTTGGTTAGAACTCGTTATTTGTTATATTCTTCTCTACTTCAGTATTGTTGTGAAAGTAAAAGAATAACGGGAGTCACAACAACAAATAAGAACATTATGGAAATACAATTACAAATTGAAGTACTTGGAAATGAAAAAAAAAAAAAAATACTGTATGCGTAAGTTCAAATTCTATTATGGTTAAATGGCAAACGTTCATGTAAAATAAGAACAATTCTCTGCCAAAGTTACTCTATAAGAAATGAAAATCTTAAATAAATAGGGAAAATTACCATATCGTTTCTAGAACCAATAGCATCCAGCTGAGGAATAATTTTGTATAAAAAGAACAGTAGTGAATACTAGATAGGGTTTATTTATAACGAAAAGTCAACTGTATCAGCCAAGGGCGGTAATGTACGTAAATAAATGGATAAAGTCATCAAAATTCACAAGAAGCTCCAGCTATTAAAAAAAAAAATCTAGGGAGCTAGATATATATATATATATATATATATATATATATATATATATATATATATATATATATATATATATATATAGATAGATAGATAGATAGATAGATAGATAGATAGATAGATAGATATAGATATATATATATATATATATATATATATATATATATATATATATATATATATATATATATATAATATACATACTGTGTATATATATATATATATATATATATATATATATATATATATATATATATATATATATATATATACACACACATACACACACACGAGTGACGTTACCACTTAATCCACTATGTTTCTTCTGCATAAATAAATATAAAATTCAATAACACCTTTTAAGATGAAGGGTAAAAGCAATATTAACATCAATACATACGATTGATAGCGGTAAGTCTTCTCACAAAATTCACCAATCATTCAAAGTTAAACCTAGGAAACAAACTCTTTCAAAGTGATACACACACTAGCTCGTCTTTCATAAAAAGTCATTTCCTATCAAGAACAGATAAAACCTTTAATTTTACCCCTTTCTGTCTTGCACAAAAGAAAAGAAACAACAAAAAATAATTTAAACACCAAACGTTTCTCTAAAAAGTATAATTTTAACGTTATTACCTCAACAAAAAAGACTCTCAAATTTATTTTACATGTAGTTTACAAATAAAAATGTAAGATAAGAGTACAAAGAAAAATGATACCTATACAGCAATGGTCATAATAATTCACTTCCACAGACCCTAACATTAATCTTCATCCCTCTGACAGAGTTCATTCTGTTTACAAATTTGAATAAAGATATTTTGATAAACTATGGGAATTACAAAACAAACTATAGAGCAAACTGCTGGGTTTACTAGAGTTTTATAAATATATATTTTGACAGAAAAGACAAATTCATGAACTGGTATCGCCTCAATATGGAATCAATCAAATAAACAAGCTTCCAGAGCCGGTTCGAAAATCGATTAACTAGTAGGCAAATTACCCATTTCTTAATGCCAAGAATCATCTAAGCCAAGGTGTGTAAATATGTGAAGACGAAAAACCCTAGACGAGCAGATTACGGTCAGATAAAACCACAGCTATCTTACCAATTTTCAGAGGCTAACTGCACACACACACACATCAAATAGATTAAAAGAATTAAAGTAGCCTGCTAAAAGAAACGACTTCTTATGCAAACCCGTCTTTATCAAACTATTAAATTTTGACTGTACTATACCTGTTTAATCTAAAGACAAAAATCAATCTAGTTACTATATTTCTCTAATCGTTCCTTCGCTAAATTTGAATCCAGGTTTCTCCGTGTCCGCGCTTTTGTGTGCCTGTAATGAAAATTATCGTATATTTCCGAAAAATATCCAAAGAGGTATTCATGAAATAAATAATTCAGCATTTAGACAGCCATAGTGACTAATATAACTAAAAATAAAGAGGTAAAAATTCATTTTCACCATACAACAGCATTTAAACAAATCCTACATATACCATTAGTTAATAAATAGCATAATTTTCTTATAATATGCGCTGATATATAATTTCATTTACCATACTCGAACATGAACTTTACTTTTCTATACAATATACATACATGAGTTACGCATGAGGACCTTGTTTTTAACATTGAAAATATATGGCAGTCGGTCGATAATTATATTTCATAATTATTAAATTCTTAACCAATATAATTCAAAGAGTAGTTGTCGATGGAGAAAATAGGGGCATCAGAAATATATCAGGTGTTCACTGGGCTAATGCTCTTGCAGTTTGGCTATACAAAATTTTTGCTTATGGAGATGCTACATTCTTTGCATCTATCCCATCTCCTGAGTGTAGACCTGTGGTTTGAATCACTTGAAGGTATAAATGTTGGTCATGAAATATAGAGGTGGTGTGACTTTAGGTTCCATTGGATTCCTAGCCACTGGAATTGTTGAGTTGGAGAGAGACGAGACTTCTTGCGATTGATCTTGAAGGCCAGGTGTTCCAGAAACTGGATCACCTTGTTGGCTGCTTGCGGACAAGTAGTCTTGGATGCTGCCCATACCAACCAATCGTCTAGATATGCTACCACTTGAACTCCTTCTGTGCGTAGCTGTTGGACGATTGTGTCTGCTAGCTTCGTGAATATCCTTGGGGCTGTGTTCAGTCCGAAGGGCATTGCCCTGAAGACAAACTTCTGTAGTTTGAATCCTAGGTAGGAGGAGAAGGGGAGACTCATCGGAAGACGCCAGTAAGCATCTGCTAGGTCTATTAAGACCGTGTACGCTCCTTTTGGCAGACGGGTCCTTATGTGTTGTAAAGTAAGCATCAGGAACTTGTTGTTCTCGATGAACTTGTTGAGTGGAGACAAGTCTCGAATGATTCTGAGTTTGTCTGAGTCTTTCTTGGGAACACAAAACAGCCTTCCCTGGAACTTGATATAGTATTAGAGACTGACTATATGATCAGCACCCAACACCCCTCTCCACCCAAACTATGACACGGGAAGGCTAGGCAATAATAGCCAATACCTCAGCAGATGGACCTGTAGGCTTCCCTAACACAACAACCCCAAACCCCCATCATCCGTCTATATCTCAGAAGGATGGTAAGGTTGCCGACACTGCAAGAAACTAGCAGGCTTCAGCGGAGTACTAAGTTTCGACTAAGATTGCGAGACAGACGTTTCAAAAAGCCTACAACAACAGAGATCTGTCTACAACTAGTAAATGGTGAAAATGATTGGATTCCCTCCACCTAAATTGTTTTCACTGATAAGTTTTCTCATATTACATGAAGCAAAACTAAAATTCAAGAAGTGATTCTTCACTGGAAAATCCCTTTTTGAGAAACATAACAATTCTGTCTTCTTTTCAATTGAAAAAAAAATAGTAAATTGAGAATTTTTCAACCATTCTAGAGGCATCTATCGAGAGAAAGTGTTTTGATTCTTTGAATGTACCCTATTTTTTATAATGATCTCCTGACTAGTATGCAACACCGGACTCGCATTTCAGTTTATTGAAAAAACATACTATATTTCTTATCCATGATTCCGAAACAAAATCACTGGCACTTGCTATCAATTACCTCTTTGCGCATGTTATATAAGGTTTCTTTTATAATCCATACAATCCTTTGTATTCAGATCTTCCCAAACTACTATGCATTACTCGTTAAGGCTTAAACAGTTTTATTCCGACTACGATCAGATTGTGATCTTCAAAATCAAATAACTCAATAGTTGGAAATTTAAAATAATATGGTGCAAATTCCTTTCTGGTGAGAAGGTTGACATACGTGTACACACAAACATACACACACAAACCTACAGTATATATATATATATATATATATATATATATATATATATATATATATATATATATATATATATATATATATATATATATATATATATATATATATATAAAATCCCTTCCTGAGTGGTGATACCTTAACGTGGTGGAAGGGTTTGCGAATCGTCATGATCAGCAGGGCTGTACTAGTCCAAGCCACCCATATTAGGTTGGTCTGCTGTGAGCGATCAAACCTAAATCTCCCACCATCGCCTATCCAAACCGTGCAGCGTGATGATGAAAACTGGCCAAACCCCAGATATGAATTAAAAAATCTGAGACCTTTGTCCTGCAGTGGACTAGAAACGGCAGGATTTGTTTTTTATATATATATATATATATATATATATATATATATATATATATATATATATATATATATATATATATATATATATAGATAGATAGATAGATAGATAGATAGATAGATAGATAGATTTGCGACAATAGGCGTAGGAGGAGATGATATATACATATATATATACATATATATATATATATATATATATATATATATATATATATATATATATATATATGAATATATATATAAACATATATATATATATGCATATATATATACTGTATATATATATATATATATATATATATATATATATATATATATATATATATATATATATATATATATATATATATACATATATCATTATTTTGCTATGCAATGAATTTTCAAGTATACTATAAGATTATACTTTACACATATTTGGCTTATATGTAAAATCTTTATTATATTTAACAGCTTCACTTCCCCTTTTTTAATCTCTTATTCAAAATCATCATAGTACCACTTGATAGGCATAACCTAATTTTAATTTTGGGCACCTTTTAATCAGGTGAGATCAGTTTGTAAGGCTATACTGTTTACATAGTACGAACTAGCATGCTACGTTATGCCTCTTTTGTCTTTCAGTTAGTAATTTGAAGAAAAAAATAATGCTCCAAAAGGGATTTTCATGGGGAATGCAACCCAACTTACTCAGGAATTAACCGGAATACAAATCAAATGGGTTATTACAACATTTAATAGTCAATCTAAACATCAGAGATACCGAAATGGATGAAAATTAACTCTGATAACTTCCGTATATTCAAGTAAGATCAGAGCGAAGAGCCTACCGATCAAATAAACTCTCTCTCTCTCTCTCTCTCTCTCTCTCTCTCTCTCTCTCTCTCTCTCTCTCTCTCTCTCTCTCTCTCTCTCTCTCTCTCTCTCTCTCTCTCTCTCTCTCTTCAAATAAGACAAGTTAATCACGATATTAAAGGTGTGACCATCTTTTTCTTAAGAAATTGGGTTGAACTTTGTAGTAGCAATGCTATTTCCTCTCCGACATACATAGTTTTGCATAACTACTAAAAATGATGGTCACGTGTCTATAGGTTTGTCCGTACAAAAACTATATAACGTTTCATCTCAAATACACATCAATTTACATTTCAACAGAACTAATCATAATTTAACCTCCATATCATCTACAGATAATCAACTAGGCATTGTTAAGAAAGACATTTCAAAGGCCCACATCAGCTACAACAGAAACTGTAGCATCATTTTCTTGAAAAGAAAATATGAAAAAAAAAAATTCAATGTCAGCAGTTATTCTGGTACATTTCACACCATAAAAGCCGACAAGCACTTAAGAGAGATTCATCTACATTTCCACTTATAAATGCTCACATAAACACACACAAGAGGGCACACACACACACACACACACACACACATATATATATACGTGGATATGCAAGTATGTAAATGTATGTGTATGTATATACACACTGCAATGTACGTATTTCATACACGCTTATACATTATAATGCGATTGCCTCTCTCTCTCTCTCTCTCTCTCTCTCTCTCTCTCTCTCTCTCTCTCTCTCTCTCTCTCTGATAATAGAAAAGCCTGTATAAGCATGCCATTGCATGATTCATATTGTTAAATCTTTAGTCATCGTTATCCTCAACCGTTTGTATATAACCTTATGTCTTGTTAATAATTAGTCATGTCCAGCACATATTTCTGTTAAAACCTAGTCGTAGCCTGCCAACAATGATGACTAAGTAGTGACCAGCTGCCCACAACCTTCCCGCTTACCACTGCACCTTACTCTTTAACGAAGCCGCTCACCGAAACCTGACTCTTCTATCCAGGCTGCATCAATGAAAGTGCCACCCTTCGCCAACAGAGAGGCGTTTGCCTAGTGTCAGTGCACTGAAATTCAGTTTCGTATCAAGGGCGTGTCTCGCTCAAGCAACAAAGTAGATCGTGTCCAAGCGGAAATCCACGAGGACACTTTCCTGGAAATCTCCGATTGGCTTTGCGACCAAGAGGATTGCGAAATAGAGTATAACGCCCTCAAAATGCCAACCACCTGTATAGCCAAGTTTTTTCAGCTCTCTCAACAACCTGAGGGACCAAAAGGATTTGCTCGCCCTCGTTGAGATACTACCGCTAGAGAGTTATGGGGTCTTTTGACTGGCCAGACAGTACTACATTGGATCCTTCTCTTTGGTTACGGTTTATTTTCCCTTTTGCCTACATACACACTGAATAGTCTGGCCTATTCTTTACATATTCTCCTCTGTCCTCATACACCTGACAACACAGATTACCAAATAATTCTTCTTCACTCAAGGGGTTACTGCACTGTAATTGTTTAGTGGCCACTTTTCTCTTGGTAAGGGTAGAAGAGACTCTTTAGCTATGGTAAGCAGCTCTTCTAGGAGAAGGACACTCCAAAATCAAACCATTGTTCTCTAGTCTTGGGTAGTGCCATAACCTCTGTACCATGGTCTTCCACTGCCTTGGTTTAGAGTTCTCTTGCTTGAGGGTACACTCAAGCACACTCTTCTATCTTATTTCTTTTCCTATTGTTTTGTTAAAGTTTTTATAGTTTATACAGGAAATATTTATTTTAATGTTGTTACTCTTCCTGAAATATTTTATTTTCCTTTTTTCCTTTCCTCACTGAGCTACTTTCCCTGTTGGGGCCTCTGGGCCTATAGCATCCTGCTTTTCCAACTAGGGTTGTAGCTTAGCAAGTAATAATAATAATAATAATAATCAGGGAAATGACCAGTATCACTCATCTGCAACCAGCTGCAGACAGCTCTCCTTGGGAAGTGAACAGGGTACGAAACCTACCAGAACCTGTATATGGTGCCATCTCTGATGCCGATACCTTATCCATGCAGGAACTGAGGAACAAAGTCAACTCCCTTAAGGACAACTACTTCACCACCTTCATCAATGCCTCCACTCCTGATGAAGAGGACAACCATTCAACACCTACCAAACCCGACATGAATGCAATAGGACACAGGTCATAACGGAGCTGCGAAAAAGCCGCCCCTCGTTCATGCTCCAACCAACGACCTCTAAAGCCACTTAATAACGGCCATCACCGGCAGTTATGCTACTATTACTCCAGAGTCATGTCTGCTGCCATGAAATGTGCGGACGGTATCAGTGACCATAAAAATTCTAAGTAGGCAATGTCTTGTAGCAGTAGCCTCCCCTGTCACTAACCTTTTCTTTTTACATGCTGCAGGTACTGATGTGCAGTTTTTGGTAGACATTGACAACATGGACTCATACGCATTGACACCTCTTCAACCAGCTGCCTCTAACCTTGCACTCCACATCAGCACACCCACGAATGCCTATGCCAACTCCTCACATCGTACCTGGAAGTCTTCTGACTAGAACTTCACCAAACACCCATGGTTCCCACCAAGCACGGTATTTATCACCATACCAAGACGATGGAGCCCCCGGTGTTTGCCAGATTCAGGCATCTGGTCCTGGATCGTTTGTCAGCTACTAAATGAATGTTGACCGAAATGGAAGAAATGGGCCTATGTCACCCCTACACATCGTCCTGAAGAAGGTTGGCTCCATGCACCCTTGTGGGTATCACAGGTGTTGGAACATGTAGACAGAACAGGATCACTAACCCTCCCAAAATATTGCCAATGTTACCTCCTACTTGCATAAACAGAATCTCTTATCCAGAAATCCCCAAGACTGCCATCAGCATCCACTTTGGCGCATACACATTCAATTACTCCTGTTTTGACCTTCTTAATGCTAGGGCCACCTTTCAACACCTCATGGATGGCATCCTAAGGGACTTCTCTTTCTGTGTATGTAACGTGGATGATATGCTTGTATTCTCTTCCTCCAAATTGGAACACCACCATCACCTACTCATCGTTCTCGCCCGCCTGCAACAAAATGGCCTTGTAGTCTGGTATGACAAACATACCTTTGGCTCCAACGAAATATTGATTTTATCATGAAGGCATCCAACCCCTCCTAAAAAGGTATCAGCTGTTCAGAACTTCCCCACACCCTCGACTATCAATGCACAGCAAGATTTCTTGGGTATGATAAACTATTATCCCAAGCTCTTGCCAGCCATCGTTGGCCCTCTTGCCCCCTTCTATGCCTCCCTCAAAGGCAAGCCAAAGAACCTGAATTGAAGTCCCCTTCAAAAAGGGGCCTTCTGCAGATCAAAGAAATCCCTATTAATTGCTGCTGCTCTCACTTTTCATAAGCCACATGCCGTTCTCCTTCTCTCCACCAATGCCAGTGACGTTGCTATTAGTGTAGCAATCAAGCCGGTGGTCTGCAGCTTGCTCCTCCCACTGGCTTTCTTCAGTAGAAAACAGTCCAAGGCAGACTTTGGCTTCTCTACCTTTAACCGCAAATTATTGGTGGTGCATTTGACTATACGTCACTTTCGCCACTTCTTAAAGGGTACACCCTTCATCATTCACACGGACCTCATGGCCCTGGTGCATACCTTCACTCAACAGTCCGATGCCCGGTACGCCAGTCAACGGCGACATATCTACGCCGTGGCAGAAAACAATTGCACCCTTCAACACGTCCCTGGGAAAATGAATCCCATTGACAATGCCCTGTCAAGAAACACATTGGCTGCCATTCACCTGGGATTGGATTATAATGCCTTGGCAGATGCCAACCAAATGATCTG
>NC_090751.1:62469311-62494311 GCF_036898095.1 Palaemon carinicauda
ATGTGTAATGAAGGATTGTAGAGGAACATTGAAAACTGCGCCGAACTACCAAGAAAAGTGTGAAGTAAAAATTGGACAAGAACATAATCATGCCCCAGATCCCACGAGGCAAAGTGTTAGAATTGCTTTAGGGAAAATGAATGAGCTAGCTTCAAATTGTAGTGCACCACCACGAAGAGTTATTGCTGCTGTAGTACAAGAGCTGGATGATGAAGCAATGGCTAATGTCCCTGAAAAAAAGAGCGCTCCAAAAACGTATTCAACGTAGACGTAAGGTTGAAGGCCATTTTCCTGAACCTTTATCAATTAACGAATTGATAATTCCAGAAGAATTTAAAACTTTTACTATAAACGGAAATACAGAACCTTTCTTACGGAGTGATGTAACAAGCTATTCAAAACGAATAATCATATTTGCAAGCCAGCATATGCTCGATCAACTTGCTAATTCAAAAATATGGAAGTGTGATGGCACTTTCAAAGTCGTTCCTAGAATATTTTATCAATTATATACGATCCATGTTGTTAGAGAAAACTTTCTTTTTCCCTGTGTTTATGTTATGATGCCTGATAAGGCTCAGTCAACGTATGAACGAGTATTTCAGATTTTGAAAGACAAACGCCCAGATTGTGACCCTGAAAACGTAACCTTAGATTTTGAAAAGTCTGCTATCAATGCTTCCATGACAGTGTATCCTGATGCAAACATAAATGGATGTTTCTTTCATCTATCACAGTCAATATGGAGAAAAATACAAACCACTGGATTATCAAATAGCTATAAAACTGATGCCAACTCCCGTCTTTATCGCAAGATGCTGGCAGCTTTGGCGTTTCTAAATCCAAATGAAGTGACAGATGCATTCGAAGAGCTAAATGAAGACCTCGAACGTCTACAATTGGATGAAGAAATGCAAATATTATATGACTATTTCGAAGACACATACATTGGTAGACGACAGAGAAGAGGAAGAAGAATACCCTTATTTCCCATCAAATTGTGGAACGTCCGGGAAAGAACACAAAACAATAGAACAAGGACAAATAACAAGTTAAGAGGGATGGCATCGTACTATTCAGGGAATGTATGACACTGCTCATCCAACCGTATTGCGCTTTTTTCAAGGAATTAAAAAAGAAGCAGCACTTCAGAGAAGCAATCTAATTGCGTATATCAGTGGGCAGCAATTACCTGTCAAAAGACAGACTAAGGAAAGTAACGATAGACTGAAAAACTTGATTAGCAACCACACAAATAATGATATATCTACTAAAGATTTTTTACGAGGAATAAGCTATAACATAACATATTAAAGGTTAAAGTTTTATTTGTTTTTTTACATTTTCAGTTGAAAATAATAAGTATGATGAGACAAGAAAATCTATTTTTTTACTTTCCACCTCAGTAATCAACATAAACACACAGTTTTAGCAACACTACATTTTCTCGAAACAAGCTATTTTGGTTAACAGCTCTTTTTGAACCAGCTCAAATGTACTACTAGCTATTTTGTCACAATAGCGATTTTGGTACTAGCTAATATGAAACTAGCTATTTTGTCGCACTAGCTCCATTATACAAGTTCTTTTGGGCCTAGCTCTTTTGGACCTAGCTCTTTTGGATCACTCCCCTTGGTGTTATTCCCATCATTATTTCTTCCATAGCTCTTTCAGTTGCAACTACTTTATGTTCCAAGTATTTAGAAAGGCTCCAAGTTTCTGATGCATAAGGTAATATTGGTAGGATCATCACATTAAATACTTTCAATTTTAAAGAAAGTGACATTTTACGCTTCATAATCTCATTTTGTATACCAAATGCTTTTCATCCCATACTTATCTTTCTTTTAATTTCAGTCTCATGTCATGGGGAAACACTTAATATCCGCCCTAAGGACATATATTCACTAACAATCTATAGAGGCTAGTCCATATCTCTTATTTGTTGTCTCTGCATTTTCATTGAACAGTATCTTAGTTTTTCTCATATTCATTTTCAATCCTACATTTCCGCTTTCTTTATTCAAATCTTCTATCATCGTCTTTTGTAATTCCTCACATGGTTCACTAAACACATCTATGTCATCTGCATATCTCAAGTTGTTGAGGTATTACCCATAATAATTAATTCCTACATTTTCCCAGTCTAAATTCTGAAGAAAAAAAAATCTTTTTCTAGGCATCTTGTGAATAATTAAGGAGAGATGGGGGCCTTCCTGTTTGACTCCTTTCTCAATCGGAATTTTCTCACTATCTTCCTGTAGTTACAGGATTGCTGTACTTCCTGTATAGATATCTTCAAGAGTTTAAAAAATAATTCTTTTATTCCTCGTTTTTGAAGGGCTTTCGTCACCGCTGATGTTTTAACATAATCAAAAGTTTTTCATAGTCTATAAATGCCATAAATTGTGGTTTGTCATATTCTGTTGGTTTTTCATGAGCTGGTTAACTAACCAGTAAATTAATCAGCTAATGAAAAAATCAACATAGTATGACAAACCACTAAATATATATATTATACATATATATATATACATATATATATATATATATATATATATATATATATATATATATTATACATGTATATGTATATGTATATGTGTATGTATATATGTGTGTGTATCTACATATTTCAATAACAGAGATTGCAGTTACCAGAATCATTCATTTTTATCAAAACCTTATACGAGGCATATAGCTACAAAACATTCTGTCAGATAAGAATATATTGCGATTACCGAGTTGTTTGTGGAAGAAAAAATAAAGGTATTAATTGTACTGCCTCTTGCCTAGTGCAGTGGCAACACGTTCGCCTAGCATACGCATGGCAGCAGATCGATCCTACTTTGGGACCGTGAGTTCAAGTTGTTTACTGGAGAGGCCACTGCTGTGGTTGGGCACCACCACAGTTGGGTGCTGGGCTTGCCTGGCTAACGTTGTGGTGTGCATCTACTCTTATGAAACTGGGACTGAAATGAGATGCTTTTAACTTTACCTTTACAATAGGAAGAAAACCAAAATATGGAAAAACTCAATACATAAAATAGCCACATGAGAGATCATCTGGTGTGAGGGATTACAATTCACATGTTGCAAGGTTTAGCATTGAAGTAGTAAAGAAACAAATGACCATAAAGAAGTGTGAATGAATCAAATGAATTAGGTAAGATCGGACGAATTAATGAATCGCCAAGAACGAGATTGGTTTTAAAAAGAAAATTATGATTCTACACAAAATATACATCACAAAATGAAATAAAATTTGGATGAGAAAAAGAATGGATCATTTATTCGAAGAGTTAGTTCACAATAGCCTTCCACATGACTTTGGTTAGCCTTCCACATGACTTGAACACCAAAGGATACCTTTTTTTAGGAGTTCGATTCACTAACAGCATTTTCTCCTAAAATGGTGCCGGATGATCAAAAATCTTTAACTTCAATCAAACACATGTAAATTATGATTTAAAGCTTTTCATATTACGTTCCTTACGCAAGAATAAAAATATTTCATCGAGATCCACAAAGATGTTTAGATACATGAATATATTAAGACAAATATGACAAATTCGTAGATAATTTGTATTTTTCCTTAACTAATACAAACCTGGAGTTATTTATAAATGGATATTCTTTCGGCAAAGCTAGAAGGTAGGTGTGCGAGCAGAGGATTGATAAACTCCTCAATGACCTTGTGTATCCAAGCTGAAGCAGTTTTTAGTGATCCTCCTTTTGGTTCTACCTGAGCTAATAAACAATGATGTTAGGCGAAAGAGGGTTGCTGCTATACACTTAAGGTAGTACCGCAAACTATGCACTGGCCATAGTAACAATTGATCTGGATCACTGGTTACAGAACGTAGACTCTTAATCCGAAGGGGCCTGAATCTATGGTCTAGTACCTCCAGATTTCGAATCTTTGCAATAAACTCAGGGCCGAAGCCAAGTCACTTCCCCCAACACCTTGAATGGGCAACGTCGTCCGAGAGATCTTGAAGTTCATTGACTCTCTTAGCTGACGCTAAGGAAAGTAAGAATGCCTTCTTCAAAGTGACATTACGGTCTGTTGCATGGCATAATCGTCCGTAGGGAGGTCCTTTCAAGGACCTCAAGACGTGACCCATGTTCAAAGGAGGAGGTCTTATCTCCTACTGGGGGCAGAGATCTCATAACTCCACATGAGTAAAGAAAGTTCCAATGAAGAAGAAAGGTCCACCCCATTCAGTCTAAAGAAATGGCTTAAGGCTGAGCGATATCATTTCACCGTCGAGACTTAAAGGCATTTTCCCTCCCGAAGATAAATCAGAAACTCCGCTATTACGGGAATAGAGGCATCGAGGGTAGATATATTCTCCCAAGATACCAACCACAAAAGATGTTCCATTTTGCTTGGTGTACCAAAGCAGAGGACTGTCGTAGATGTCCAGACATCCGTTTCACAGCTTGATGAGAAAATCCTCTCTGAGAGGGGAGATGCAGGATAGTCTCCAGGTGTGAAGCTATAGAGACAGAATCTCCCTGTGAAAGATGTTCGCGTGTGGTTGAGTAGATCGGGTCGTGGGGGTATTTCGGGAGATCTACGAGAAGTTGCACAAGGTCTGGAAACCACTCTGCCTGATGCCAAAGCAGAACTGTGAGGGTCATCAGTAGATTGTTGGAAACGCTGATTCTGTTAAGCAGTCTCCTCATCAGACAGAACATGGGATAGGCATATATGTTGATGTTGTCACACCGTTGTTGGAACTCATCCTGCCATCGTGCTTGAGGATCCAGGACTGGGGAACAATACAATGGAAGGCTGTTGTTTAGGGATGTTGCAAATGGTCCACTGTCGGGGAACCCTACAAAGTCAGGACTTTGTTTGCTATTAGAGGATACAAAGAACATTCGGAGCACACTATTTGTCCACGAGCACATTCCTCTTGTCTGGAATGAAGTGAGATGATAGGGACACCAAATGATCCTCCGACCATCGAAGAATCTCTATTTCATAGGGGTAGTGAATAGGTACCTACTTGTTTGTTTATGTAAGCCACCACTGTGGTGTTGTCGCTCATCAACACCAAAGAGTGACCTGACAACAATTGATGGAACAGCTGAAGAGGTAGGAATGCTGCTTTAATCTCCAAAAGATTTGTGTGTTGGTACCTTTGGACTCGGACCATAGACCCAAGACCATGTGTTGTAATAAGCGGGCGCCCCAAACTTCCTTTGACGCGTCTGTGAAGAGCAACAAGTCCAGAGGGGGAACTAGGAGATCTTGGCCTTTGCAGAGATTGTCCTCTGCCACCCACCAAAGAAGGTGATATGGAGACCAGTGAGTCTTGGGACTCCGAGTGTTGGTTCCACGATTTTTTAAAATGACGCCTTTTTCACAAGAAAGAGTCGACTGTAGAAGCCTGGAGACCCATCAAGGACCTCTTGGAGAGTGCCCTTCTGCAGCATGGCCTGAACCTCAGACCTGGTCAGTTCCTTTACGGACCCCTTCGTATAGGAACTTAACGGTATTGGATTCTGAGTCAGAGGAGAGAGACATTGCATGAATAGGACACAATACCCTAAAACTATCACTGGACTGTCCTTTAACGGTCGGAGGTTGTCTGGAAAAAGTGCTTAGAACGTCCAGACCCCGAACGTGAGCGTCTCGTTCATGATCATGAGCGTTTTGCTCACGATCATGAGCGTCCCATTTGTTATCGTGAGCGTTGTGATAGTGAACATTTTGCTCGAGAACGTGAACGACTAACTTCTGAATGGGATCAGTGTTAACGTATAGAATGCCTTGCTCACGAACGGCATCCTCGTGATCATGAATGCTGCCACTGTGAACACGAACGATGATCTCGTCAATGTGAACGCCACCCTCGTGAATGCAAGCGTCGTCCTTATCGCCGTGAATGTCGAGATCATGAATGGGAACGTCGAGATCATGACTGAGATCGTTTAGCTCATGAACAAGAGTGTGAATCTCGTGAACATGAGCTTAAATCTCGTGATCATGAGCATACAGCTCGCGATCTTAAACTCTTACTAACCTTGGATTGTCGCAAATGACATCCTGACTGACCAGGATGACGAAGTGATGAGTCTCGCCCCTGCAATCATTGAACAGAAAAACTTTTGTTCTCATTGATGGATTGTCGCAAATGGCATCCCGACAGACCAGGAAGAAGAGGTGATGAGTCTCGCCTCTGCAATCGTTGATCAGAATAAATTCAAATCTCATCATTGGAGCGTCACGAACAATATCCTCACCGACTAGGAAGACGAGGTTATGAGTCTCGTCCGTGCGATCGATGATAAGATAAAGCACCATCCACCTGTCGACCGTCTGCAGCAGCTGTAAGGAGGAGGTTAGCCTGCAGGCTGGAAATATTCCTATGGGGAGAAACAAAGGTCTGTAAAATAGGAGACGATAAAGCCACAGGATGGCTAGCAGGCTCATCATCAGCAGGCGGCTATCCGGAGGGAGAAGGAAAAGTTGGCAACAGGGGAGGAATCTCTCTCAGCCCCACGTTGAGGGAGACGTATAATTGCTTCCTTCGAAGGGGAAGAAGAAGTCCCCAAAGGACAGTCAAGCCTTCAAAAATTCTGTAACAGAGAAGGGCACCTTAAAGGCAGAAGGATAAGTTGTTTCTGTACGGGGAAACAACAACCACCAAATCTGTGATATGCCCAGGAGTTAAAGGGATTGTGCTCCTACTCTGTCGTTCCCCGGAGGGAGACGGTCGAGAAGGAGCTTCGAAAAGTGGTGAAATAGAACGCAAAGAAGAGGAAACTCGGGGTCGCTTCATCTCCGAGTTAGACTTTGAGAGAGAGCAATGGCGCTTACACTTCTTCTTCCTGCATCTCCCAAACTTCTCCCACTGGGAGGCAGATCAATCCTGACTCTCGCCACAAGGCGAGTCTCCCTCGCAACTACGCCCCCTACAGGTTAAACACAAAGAATTTGGGTCGGTGTCCAGCGAAGACATGAAGGTCCCACACGGACAATCCTCGTAACCTTGGCACGTTCGCATGGAAGCGCCAATAAGCACAATCACACCTGTAAAAGAGAAAGACAGCGTAAAATTAATGTAAAACAACTATGTTCGTCAATGTCTGTGGCAACCTTCAAGAGGAGAGAGAGGAGACATCCCCTCTCTGCAAGTCTAAGAAAAAAAGTCACTAGTTCACCACTATGTGAGTATATATAAAGGTGGCTGGAACCCCTAGTCACCCACTACCCAGTCGATGGGCAGGGTTGCCACCTTGCACCAAAACATCTATTTGGCTACATTCCAGTTTTGCCGAAAAAATATCCATTTATAAATAACAGAAGGTTTGTTAATTTGGTGAACAAACCCATTACATATATATATATATATATATATATATATATATATATATATATATATATATATATATATATATATACAGAAAAAACTATACATACACACACATGCAGGGATTAACTTCCTCCACTGCAAACCATTGTGCAAAAGAACATAATCTGTAAGAGTGTGACGGGAGTGGAGGAGGCATTAATGCGTAGACATCTCCCGAACAACTAAATCTATTTAGACAACACCAGTATTTATAGTCTCCAAAAGGGATTAAATAAAGATAACAATTGCATGTGTATAATCAACGATGGCGATTGCAAAGTAGAAGAACACGTAGATAAGGCATACTTCTGTATGTGGTCTTTCTATGCTAGTATATACCCGCATATTTTCTTAGTTCATCGATCCATCATCTTCTCTTCCGGACCCTGCTTCCTTTGTAATCTCTAAGGACCCATTTTGTTATTCATAATGTCCAGCTACTATCTGTCAGTCTCACTATATGTCCTACCCCTATCCAATTTTTTTCTTACGTGCTGTTAGAATACCCTCTACTTTAGTTTGCTTTCGTATCCATATTGCTCTTTTCCTGTCTCTTGGGGTTATTCCAATCATTATTCTTTCTATGGCTCTTCGAGTTGTAATTAGCTTTAGTTCTAAGGCTTTAAAAAAGCTCCAACATGCCAACACAAAAGTTAATATTGGTGGGACCATCTCATTGAATACATGTCATTTCAAAGAAAGTGGCATTTTACATTTCGAAATCTCAATTTGTCTACCAAAAGCTCTCCATTACATACTTATCTTTCTTCTAATTTCGGTCTTGTGCCCTGGCGAAACATTTGCCATTTATCTAAAATACGTATATTCATTAACAATTTCAAGAGGTTCACCCATAACTCTTATTTGTTACCTCTGCATTTTCATTAAACATTATCTTAGTTTTGCTCATATTCATTTTCAGCCCTAAATTTCTGCTCTCGCTCTATCCAAATCTTCTACCATCTTTTGCAATTCCTCTCAATGACTCACTACGCAAACCTATGTCATATGCAAAGTTGTTACTGTATTTCCCATTAATATCAACTCCTGCAGTTCCCAATCTAAATGTGAATAAACTTAGTTGAGATGGGGGTCTCTCTGTCTCAATTTGGATTTTCTCACTACCTTTTTGTACTTCCTGTATAGATATCTTCAATGGTTCTAACATAAGATTCGTAGATTCCTTGTCTTTGAAATCCTTTTATTACTGCTGACGTTTTGACAGAATCAAAAGGTTTCTCATAGTCTATAAATGTCATATACAGTGGTTTGTCATATTCTGTTGATTTTTCTATTAGCTGGTTAATTACATGGATATGGTAAGTTGTTGAATACCGGCTTCTAAATCCTGCCTGTTATCCTGATTGATTAGAGAAAACTTTTCTTGTCTTTTATGTCTCCCTTTTTGTGAATTAGTGAAGAGTAATAACGCATTTCCAATCTGTAGGTATAGAGCATTCTTGCAAACATTTTTAAAGTTCAGCCAGCTTTACTACTATAAAATCGCCTCCATTTATTATTACACCAATTGCTAGGTCATATTCTCCTACTGCTTTGTCTCATTTCATGTCTTTTAATGCTTTCTGTACTTCTCCTACTGTTACATTTGGTACAGGCTCGGGCGTTTCATTATTTCTATTGACACGACTCGGGTGTTTCATTATTTCCATTGACACGGCACGGGTGTTTCACTATTTCTTTCGGCAAAGTTATTTCTTATATCACTATTGAATAGCATTGTATAGAAACTCTCTGCAATTTTAATCACTCCATCCCTTTTTCATATTATTTCTATTTTCATCCATTAAAGCAAACATCTGTTAGCATCCTGTTCCAAATCTTATTTTTATCAATTGGATGTTTCTGCCTTTCTTTAGTGTTTCCTCAATTTTGGTATGATTGTGTTTATGAATGTCTTAAGTTTTTGGTTTGTTTATTGTTTTGGATAGTTCTGCTAATTCCGATTTCATAACTCTTGAATTTTACCCTCATTTCAAATCTTTTCTTTACTGGAGCTTTGATCTTTTCTGTTAGGTCTCCTTAATCTTGTTTAGGAACTTTTGCACCGATCTCTTGTGCTGATTCCAATACTGTTCATTTCTTCTTTACTTGCTTCCATTTCATCATGTAGCTGGGAGTACCTATTTATTATTGCTAAGTTAAACTTGCGAGATTTTTCTCTTATTACAGGAATGCTTATTTTTTCAATTAGTTTTTATCTTTCTTTCCTTAGAGCTAGAAAATTTTTTATTCTAATCATTCGATGGTCGCTCGACTTTAACTTGTATAACATCGTTACATCTTTAACTAAATTATATTTTACCGAGAATAAAATCTATTTCGTTATTCATTTCTCCATTTGGGTTTCAACACGTCCATTTTCTGTTCCTTTTTTTTAAAGGTGTTCATTATCTTAAGATTGTTTCTTTCAGCAAATTTTACAAACCTGTCTCCTCTCTCATTTCCTGTACCTACCCCAAATTTACATATGCTTTTTTTCCTCTTCTTCTGACCAACTTTAGTACTGAAATCACCCAGAACAAATGTAAATTGAGTCTTATGTTTTTTCATAGATATCTCCAGATCTTCATAAAAAGTTTCTATTTTTTCCTCTATATGGGATGTTGTTGGTGCATACGTTTGAATGATCTTCAGTTACCACTTCTTATTAGTTTGATAATTAATCCTGCAATTCTATCACTAATACTACAAAAGTCTTCTATTCTATCAGCAAGATTTTTATTAATAAGAAAATCCACTCAATTTTCTTCCTTTAATAACCTCAAGCCAAATATATGGCCCTCTTTTAATCTACATAAGATTTTCCAATTCTTCTAATTTCGCTCAATCCTATTATATCCCGATTTATTTCATTAAGCTCTTTCAGTAACAGAGCAAGATCTTCTTCCCTAGATAGGGTTCTGACATTGTATGTTAAAAAGTTTAGTTGCCACATGTGGCCTTTGTTAGACCAGAGACTCTACCAACCCTCGCATTGGGACGTAACTGCCTGCCACCTTGCCAGCTGTTCCACTGACGCTGGGGATTGGGAGCCGAAACGGGGTTGTATTATTCATGTCGAGACTTTGGCTAGTTTTCATTACCCTGCTGACCACACCGGATCTTTGATGGTGGGAGATTTTGGTCTGATCGCTCACTGCAAACTAACCTAGTATGGGTGACCTTGACTACTATAGTGATGTGCAAACTTTCACCACGTTAATGTATGCCCATTCAGAAAGGGATATATATATATATATATATATATATATATATATATATATATATATATATATATATATATATATATATATATATATATATATATATGTATATATATATATATATGTATGTATGTATATATAAGAATATGCACACATATAACATTCTCACATTTATATACATAAAGTGTATGTAAAATAGGGTTTTTCCTCTTATGCGCATAAATACAGTGGACGTCACAGTGTACACTTCCCATTACCCAGTCACTCAAAACAACCAGTTACAAATACACACATTTCAAAAGTGCCTTCAAGATTTTTATATCTGTACACACAACTTGAATAATTATAAGTACAAGATTTTACGAGACACTTATCATCAGGGAAGGAAGCATTCCATTATCAAGCCCTGCCTGCATAACAACAAAGATGATATATACCCAGAACATGCAATGGCCCATTTTCTTCAGTTCCCAATAAACTCATCAGATAAACAACTATCAAGGAAGACCCGATCAGATATTTATTGTTGCTTCCCTCAGTGAAACGAGATGGTTCTTTTTCAAACGAGAAGACAAAGAATGTAACTAATTAAAGCAACTCGTGAAATTCTGAAGCCGAAGACATTTACCTAAAGAGAAAACGTTCGTTTCCCCAACTGACATTTATTTCAGAAAATTTATATCTTATTACGAATTGATATCTGTCGCAATTTCAACAAGAACTTTATTTCGAAACACCATATCAATTACGCAGCATACACTTCTTAATGTTTATTTTCAGAAGTATGTCCACAAATATGATCATTTAACATTTTATTATAATATAACAAAAGGAATAAAATTCAAGCTAGCGTTTTTTTTTATATTTTCAATACGAGTGTATGACTAATGTGCCCATTGCGTCAAAATAGACGGCAAAATTTGAATAATTTGGTGACTGCATCATATCTATAATATTTTAATGACACTATGAACGCTTGTTTAAATTCAGTGACGTCATAGCTTCAAGCTATAAAACATAACGGTTACAGGTATAATTAATTGAACGATTTTAATGTATAACCAAAAAAATATGTTATATATTAATATATAATTATGTGTATATATATATATATGTGTGTATATATATACATATATATATATGTATATATATATGTATATATACAGTATATACATATATAAATATATATATATATATATATATATATATATATATATGTATATATATAAATATATATTTGTGTGTGTGTATATATATATATATATATATATATATATATATATATATATATATATATATATATATATATATATATATATATATATATATAATCATTACGGCTGGAAAATTACATAACCTCCTGAGTTCCAAACTCACCTGTTTATATTTACATAAATCTGTTGTACTTGAAAATTAATACCCAACCTCTGAAAAATTATGCAATTCCCAGACGGCAATATATCAAAACAATGAATATCCAAAGGTATCTTACTTTACTCTTAAAACAAAACTGGGTGACTATATAATAAGGACTATTCAAAAACTACATCTTACTCTGATTCTTAAACAGGGATTAAGAGTAGGTACGATAAGAAATGTGGGTGATCGAAAAAATACACACTTTACAAAAACAAATATATTCTATAAAAAGTTACAACAATAATGCAACAATGATTATTACCAAAATTGAATTACTGGAAATATTAAATCTGAACAAAAACCTTAGACTAAAACAAGAAAATATTACACTTGTTTAACTGGAAATTAAATTATACATAAATATTTAATCTTGATAATAAATGAAAATAGTCAACACTTCAACACTCGTGTAAATGAAATTTACATAATTGTAACTGATTCACTTACAAGTTTTGGCTCACAAAAGGTTTCCGAACAGATAAGCAGAATAAATACACTTCACTGTTTTAACCCAAACTCACAGGGCCAGCAACAAAAATTTATATCAAACTTATATTATTACATTACACTTGAAATATTATTCAATGGCTTTATCAACGTTTGAACACACTACACACGATGTATGTTGGATAGAAATCATTAATCACGTTTGAGTGGGCACACACTTGCTGCATTTGAGAGGCGAGGGCGGACGAACTTTGGCTCTTTCAAAGGGATAGGCTGGATCTCTTCTGTTGCTTACGATTTCCTAGGAGCACATATCTATTGACTTAAAAACTTCTAGATGATTCTAGTATATCATTTTCGTAGCTAGGGGGCAAGGCCTAGCGGTATTAGGTTACCAACTAATAAAATTGAACATGGGAAAAAAATTTGTTCGCCAAGTAATTCTCTCTCAGCTAACTCTGCCCACCTACCCCCTAGAAACATTAAAAAGATAATAAATCTATTTCTAGAAATTTCTCGCATTTTCTAACCAGGTTGAAATATAAGCGTGAAGTAATACCTCGTAAACATTACGTAATACCTCGTATTATTACCTCGTGTGTGATACAGCACACCTAAAACGAGGTTACATAAGACTTAATATCAAAATACGTGAAATAGAAAAGTTAATTCTTAAAAAAATAACGTAAATTTATACACACTGATTTGAATGAAAACTACAATGAAATGAACGATGAAATTCTTACGTAATTTAATACAATTACTTAAACCTGCATGAGAGAAACTCACCTTACGATTGGCTATTTACCTCTTAAATACACGAATTAAATACATGAATAAAATACTTACTCTATACTAGACCAGCTTTGTAAGAATATATATATATATATATATATATATATATATATATATATATATATATATATATATATATATATATAAACATATATATATATATACACATATATATATATATATATATATATATATATATATATATATATATATATATATATATATATATTATAGCGGACTCATACCGTCAAAAATTATCCTACGTTAATATGTTTAACTTTGCAATAACAGACATATCTGCAACAAACTACATATTAGTGAAAAGAGAAATCTAATTACGTTTTGCATGCTACACAATAATTTACATCTCTCTTATTTTATTTATGACAAAACATCTTTTTCTATAGCAGAATACTGAAACTTCCTATTTCTGGTAACTTCAACATGCTATTGTTTTTTTTTGTTTTACGTTCTGTGATGAATTAACTTATTCGAAATTAAAATGACGATATAGATATTCTAGCAAGAGATCTGACTTTGTACATACTAATCAAAGACATTATCAATTAGTAATCTCTCTTTGGGAAATACAATACAACAAATACAACAAATAACATTGAAATGTATTTCACCTTTGTTATGCATGACGCCAAAAAAAAAAATAATATATCTCTATTTACCTTCTTAGACAATATAATATTTTGTGTTAAGCTGATATCAACTGGTAATTTCTACATTCCATTCCGGATAATTGTTTTTTTGTATAAAATGCTAAACATTGCAGCCACTTGCTTTTAACGAGGCAACAAAACAAAATTCCTAACAAAAATACCAACCATATTGTCATCAACATTATCATTACTATATTCTTTATCATACGATGGGCATATCTATCACGACTAATTAGCAAAACGTTGTAGATAGGCAGAATAGACTGAGCCTGAGGCAAAGTTTAAGACAGTAAGAGGAAATGGTGAATATTATTGAGAGTTCAACTCGCTTTTCAGGTAAATAAAGGCTTCCAGCATTAATACTTTATTCTTCAAAGGTTAAAAAGACAATTTATAAATAATTTATTAAACATACGTGGCTGATAGCATATTTAAAAACTAGAAACACAGATTCCTATACCAAGCATGACATTCAGAAACTAAAGACTATGAAACTAAAAACGCCAGAATTTAGTGAAACTAACAAAATGGATGGCGATATAAAGCAAGGAAAAATAAGAGCAACCATCAATTCTCACAATGAAAAAGGCTTTGTTGAAAATGGGACACTGGAGAGGGGGGGTGAAGGGGATGGAGAGAGGGAACGGAAGCTCATGGGACATGAAAAGCGAGCTATAGCTAGGCCGATGATATGTCTTAGGTGGGCATGGCCGCGTTCTTCCAGGGAATTTCATCATATCTGACACGAAGTTGGAAGAATATATGACGATGAAGAAGCTTTCACAATGATAACTCTCTCTCTCTCTCTCTCTCTCTCTCTCTCTCTCTCTCTCTCTCTCTCTCTCTCTCTCACTCCAAGAGCGTTTCCTCCCCTAATGGCTCCCCACTTTCTGGGAGCTTCCTTTTCCCCATTAGAGCTTCATCCGGACACAAGTTTCTCTCTTGGTATGATGGCATGGTTCTTCATGGAAAAATCTCTCTCTCTCTCTCTCTCTCTCTCTCTCTCTCTCTCTCTCTCTCTCTCTCTCTCTCTCTCTCTCTCTCTCTCTCTCTCACAAAAAAAATGCTAGTGTTTTCCGTAACGCTGTTTTGGAATAGCGTATATAAAACTTCCATTAATTCTCAGGAAATACAAATAATTTATTCAGCTTTTGCGCAAGCACAATGCATGCCATTCCAGTTGAGAGCACAAATTATTATTACTCAGAGGAGGAAAAGATTCTTTATAATCGTTTCGTGAAACCTAACTCAATAATAAGTATCAATCTTGTCTAATTCAGGCAAAATTCAAAAAGTGTCTCTTCGGTTGGCTCACCATTTCGTTTTGGAAGAGATGCAATAATTCTAATAGTAATAATTTCTTTCGTAAACATACAATGAGTGTAACACTCATGCAAAAGGGTTAATTCTAGCTGTTGCTCTAAAATGGATAGAACTTTTGGATGAGTTGAGAATTTAACTGCGAGGTCAATGTCTTATTAGAATCCTCATTTACTGCCACATTTAGGATATTGCAGTATAATGTTACGCTCGACTGAGTGACTAATCAATCATGAAAATTAAAGCGGCATCACAATTATAATGGTCATTGGTGCAGCATTAGGTTTCAAAGTGGATTCCAAAGGAAACAATGATCACGTGCAGAAATTAAACTATTCACTTTCCTAATTTCTACCTATTTCACTAATTGTCCCCTTACCTTTTCAAATTACATCTAACAAGTCTTAAGTCTTAGTATCCACAAACTCTTTGGTCTGTTTCCCAAAAATAATTTTATTCCCAATAGAATCGTATGTCTTTGACTTACTTTCATTCATATCATAATTTTTCATTATAAGTCCTTGCTTTTCTTTCTTTGTTATTTTAAAATCAATTTCTAGTCTCTTTTTTAATGTACAAATTCACAACAAAGTTAAATTTTTTTATGGAATCTATTTTAATGTACAAATTCCCAATTTTAGGTTTCATCTTTAGCTGGGATATGTAAAAGCTCCCTAAATATATCCGTTATAGTCCCTGTATGCTTTGACAACACTCTCCATACTTTATGACTTCATTCAAATGTTTGTTTCTGGTTTCATTATTATTCTGAATTCATTTACAGAATTTTCATCTTGGCACCCTTCCATTTAATATGTTCCGTCCATACCTTAAAATACCACAGCTAAAACTAATTCGAAATAATAAATTGGGTAACCGAATAATCTGCTTAACGCCCTTTATAGCTCTGGTTCAAATAAAGGTTCATTCTAGTCCCAGAACTGTGTTTAAAAATGTTTTTTTTCTATGAAGGAAATGATGAAAATATCTGAAGGTCTGCAGAAACATTTTCGTTTGCCTCGGTGTTACAGTAATGCCTCAAATCCCTAACCTTTATCCAAGCACAGAAAATTTCACAAAATATATTTCAGAGAACTACAGCTGATTACGAAACCACTAATGTACGCGACACGTCAAAAATAACGGTTAAATATTTTGATAGATAAGCATACGTAACCCCTCTCACCAGGGAATACCACTTCCTTTTCCCCCAAACTGAGGGACGGGGAGAGACCGAAGTTATACGGCTGGCACTGCTGCTGGGCGTGACCGGAAAGAGATATATACACACATACATACATACATACTATATATATATATATATATATATATATATATATATATATATATATATATATATATATATAAAGCCAGACAGTTGCTTTTTATTATATAGGGGAGATACTGATATGATATGATATGACCGCGTGGTTCTATTTACTAACTCTTTCATTTTCTTGTCTTTCATTATGGTCGCAACATGGCGGCACACCTGTCTATCTATAACAAAATCCTTGCTAGTTCTCATCTTCATCTTCTTGTAGTTATGGTAATCAATTTATCGAAAAATCTGTCTTTAGAGCAAAGTCACCGTCTATCTGTCTGTCAATTGTCGAGAAGACATCTCAATTTTAGAAAGACAACTGAAGAGTGAAAGAAAGCCTCCATTTAATTCATAAAAACATAAAAGTAGAACTATCCAAACAATGGACTTCATAAATCATCTTCAAAGTTATTGATTAATATTCATCATATGATCACTCCTGGAAATAGGATCGCCAATGGATCGCCAATGAAAATAAAGATGATGTCTACTAATGAAATTTTTTCATAACAAATAAGATTTCTTGTAATCCTATTTCCAATAAATAATTCTGAAGTCACTTCACCACAGATGAGCAAGAATGAAGAAAATAAGTAAATAATTTATTTAATATCATTATTATTATTACAAGCTAAGCTATAACCATAATTGGAAAAGCAAGATGCTATAAGCCTTAGGGGTCCAACAGAGAAAAATAGCCCAAAGAGGCAAGGAAACAAGGAAATGAATAAACCACAAAATAAGTAATAAACAATCAAAATAAAATATTCTAAGAATTGTAACAACATCAAAAACTTCAAAAAACAAGAGGCAGAGAAATGAGATAGAATAGCGTGCCCGAGTGTACCCTTAAGTGAACTCTAATCCAAGACAGTGGAAGGCCATGGTGCTGATGGCACTACCCAAGATAAAAGAACAAAGGTTTGATTTTGGAGCGTCCTTCTCATATAAGAGCTGCTTACCATAGCTAAAGAGTCTCTTCTACCCTTACCAAGAGGAAAGTAGCCACTGAATAATTACATTGCAGAAGTTAACCCTTGGGCTAAGAAGAATTGTTTGGGAATATCAAGTGTTGTCAGGTGGAAGAGAACAGAGGAGAATGTGGAAGGAATAGGTCAGACTATTCGGTGTACGTTTAGACAAAGACAAAATGAACCGTAACCAGAGAGAGGGATCCAAAGTAGTACTGTCTGGCCAGTCTTAGGACCCAATAACTCTCTAATGGTAGTATCTCAACGGGTGGCTGGTGCCCTGGCCAACATACTACCTATTACAGGTCATATGAAAATTGTATTTGGGTGTTAATTGCCGTAGTAATCTTGTTCCCAGTACAAAGTATCAGATCAATAAATCTCCATCTCTCCGACGACTGACTAAGTAATTATCTCAGTCGGTAAATTCCCCACACAAAGAAAAAAACTGATTACAATAAATGTCTCAAAGTGATATGTGATACTCTAGATCGGCTTAAACGAACGGGAATAATATGGTCAATAATTCACAGTAAACGTATTTTCATAATTTTTTATGACTTAGGTTTGAACATACTAATTACAGGATTTCTACTTCAGGATGATTGAATTCTAAACACATCTCACATATATGCTTATAACATGTACACATTGTTTTACACACACGTGTGTAAAGGAAATATGCAGTACTAATGTAGAAAATAACTATAATTATCATGCTTTCATGAAAAGTTTTAATGCTTTTATCACAACTTGAAGTCTCTCTCTCTCTCTCTCTCTCTCTCTCTCTCTCTCTCTCTCTCTCTCTCTCTCCTGCAATCCGGCATAATATGAATACGGACCTGAGGCCGCAGAAAACAGAGCTTAAAATCACTGATGAAGTTATTGCAAATTTACATTGCATTTGCATATGAAGGACACAAATATAATTCCATTATCATCACATCGGGTAGGCTTCGTCAAGAGGCTAAATAACAAGCTCTAATTGACTGGACTAAAATCAAATTATCTACATTTAACTTTCCTGTGAATTTTTTCCAGCTGTTCTTTTCGTTTTCCATTGGGAATTCAATATTCTACGATATACATATGTAGGAATACTAAGTATACACACACACAATCACACACACGCGCGCGCACGCACACACACACACACACACATATATATATATATATATATATATATATATATATATATATATATATATATATATATATATACTGATATATATATATATATATATATATACATACATACATATATATATATATATATACATATATATATATATATATATATATATATATATATATATATATATATATATATATATATCAAGCCCACATTTCACCTTTAGAATGAGCAATCAAACAAGGAAGGCTTCATAGCTGAGCAGCAAAGAGCCAGAACCCTGTACTACTTGGAGGCTTACTAGTGTTGTGGCTCGCTCCTGCCCAACTACCCTCTGCCAGCATCTGCAGCTTTGGGGTCAAGAACGTAGACAAGGGACTACCAGCCTCATCCTTAGGGTTGTCGAGAAACGCAAAATTTCAACTTTCCCGCGTTACCTCCCACAAAAGAAAAGGAAAGAAAGGAGTACTCCTATTCAGTACACTTTCGTAGCTAAAAAAGTTATTTTTTCAAGATATACCTAAATAACACGCAAGAAATTTAAATTAGGTACTTACAAATTTGAGAGAGAGAGAGAGAGAGAGAGAGAGAGAGAGAGAGAGAGAGAGAGAGAGAGAGAGAGAGAGAGAGTGAGTTATCAACCCCATTTGGAAAAGCAATTGTGCGACAATTCTATAAGGCCCGAAAGGGAAAGCAGCCCCAAAAGAGAGAAATAAAGAATAACTATAAAATAATAAGGAATTATGTAGTAATAAAATCACTATAATTGTTCAGTGGCTACTTTCCTCTCGGTAAGGGTAGAAGAGACTCTTCAGCTATGGTAAGCAGCTCTTCTAAGAGAATAACACTCCAAAATCAAACTACTGTTTGTAGTCTTGGGTAGTGCCACAGCCTCTGTACCATGGTCTTCCACTGTCTTGGAGTAGAGTTCTCTTGCTTGAGGATGCACTTGGTCACACTACTCTATCTTCTTTCTCTTGTTTGGTTAAAGTTTTTATAGTTTATATATGGAAGATTTGTTTCAATGTTGCTACTGTTCTTAAAAGATTTTATTTCATTATTAATTAATTCTTTTGTATTCTATTTATTTCCTTAATTCCTTTCCTCACTGGGTTATTTTCCTCTTGGAGCCCTTCGGTGTATTGATTGATTGATTTAAAGTTTTCAGGCATCCTGACATCTGAGGTCATTGACACCGGCCCTTGGGTGTATATAATTCTGCTTTTCCAACTAGGGTTGTAGCTTAGCAACTAATAATAAAATTAATAATAATAATAATAATAATAATAATAATAATAATAATAATAATAATAATAATAATAATAATAAATACATGCCTATCTAAACATAACCTTTGCAACGAAGTTGGCGAAGGTAATTAAGATATGTAATAGGCTACTACTATATAGGTAATTAACAAATGAACCAAGTAAAAGGACTTCAAACTTTTGAAGATCACTAGTAGGACTAAAATAATATGGGAGTTATTGAAATTAGGTGGTAATTGACGGGGGCTAGATCTACTGTACTACAACAAAATCTTCTTGATGGGAGTAACATTACCAATTCTCCTAGTTAAAATAGAGCTGTTTTAGCCAAGTTGCAAAAAATAGGACAACTTAGGAGCTAGTAACCAGCAATCTTTATGGGAAAAAATGCCATAAGTTTCTAGATAATGAATAGCTGAACTAGTCAGTCTGATTCTGGATCAAAGAAGGGAGGCAGATTGTGTTTTTCCTTGGTCTATTTACTGTCAAACACATCAGCAGATTTGGTGATAAAGCCATCTGTTTTAAGCAAAGGAGTAACTGTTAAGTTTACAACAAACAGTGCAGATGTGTGGGTAGCCCACAGTTTATTTTCTCAAGTTGTGGTGGAGGGTTTCTTTATGATCAAATAGTATATTAATTTTCAGTTGAAGCATAAATTCTCTGGCGTTAGCTCTTACCCGGGTGGAGTTATTCCAAGTCAAACTCGATATATTTCTTTGTCAAAGATGATTAAGCTCCTGTTCCTCTTTTTAAAAAAAAAAAAAAAAAAAAAAAAAAAAAAAAAAAAAAAAAAAAAAAAAAAAAAAAATTGTTTTTAGAATTGCCACTGAACCAAGGTTAGTTTTTGTTAGGTAACACAACGGCCGAGATGAAAAACGCCTTTCAATTATATTAATAATATTTTCATTTACAAAACCAAGAGGCTCATCTTCTTTGTTCAACTTTGAACATTCTGAATGCAAAAGATCACTTAAAATCTGCTTGAGATACATATATTCTACAAGAGTAGGGCACCTCAGGGACAGACTACTAAGGCTTAATTACTAATGAAATTAGCATGATCCCATGCCCCAAGTGAAGGATTAACCTTCAATATTATAACACCAAGCGAATAAGCGAATACCAGGTCCAAACAATACCGGACATGTGTACAGTCTCATTCCTGATTTGCTCACAGCCTGATTTAAAAACAGTCAACATGTCTTAAGCCATAGTACGAAAACCAGATTTCAGGCAATCACAGGCGAGAATTGAACTCACAAACAGACACAATAAAGGTCTTTCTATCATCTTCCTATATCTTAGTATAACACCGCTAATAAGAAGACAGAAGGAAGACTGCGATGGATGGAATGCAGAGTAAAGTTAATATGTCCGCCACAACCATTTATGACTTTGATTTTATGACTTCCACATATATAACAGAACTTAATGAGAAGCAGGGTACTCAGGCCTCCTGTAAACTTCCCTCCCTCTTCCCTCGAGATGGTATCATGTTTGAAAAAAATACTGTTGTTGTATTTTTAAACGTGGAATGAACAGCTAAGAAGAATTACGCAAAGTTTCTGAACATGATGGATCATCGTACTGTATGGAGGTTACATCAATGTCCTCTCTTATTGACATGTAGTTCCCGAATGTTACAATTCATTAGAAGAAACTTGTCCAGGATTTTCCTCACTCTCTCCAGACAGTATTAGAATTAAATGCAATAAAAACGTACATTATACTTAAATACTAACTCAACAAAACTTATGATACAAATTAAACCCTTTACAGTTCAAAGATAAACCATACATTTTGCATATGCTATGCTAGAGAGAGAAAGAGAATTTACACCTTATTACAAATTTATATATAACATACGGGGCCTTTGCAGAGAGAGAGAGAGAGAGAGAGAGAGAGAGAGAGAGAGAGAGAGAGAGATTTACAACGACCAAAACGGTATCAATGTTCGTATACGTAATCTATAGAGGGAGAGACAGACAAAAAGAAAGAAAGAAAGAAAGACAGATAGCCAGAGAGAGAGAGACACAGATGGAGAGTATACATATCGCCACAATAAAAAATACCCAGAACCGTCTATCCTTTCGCACAGCACACAATTCGGTTACCGTGTGTAAACTAAAGTGGACTAAGAGTCTGCAGCAGAGTCCTTCAAATAGATCCTAAAAGCAAATGAGATTTGAATTTTTATTCCTTTTCTATTTTTAGAGCGAGAAAGAAAAAACCGATTTAAAGCTCGAAGACTCATAATTAAGATTAACGTTTTCCTCGGAGGCGGCGTTTAAGAATCTCTTCCAGGCCAAGTTTTAATTTTCTTCGCGCGTAAGGGAGGCAATCCCGAAAAGTTTTCTTAATTTAATGAACCCTGACACTCAACTTTCAGAGAAAACGATGCAATATCCTCATTCGGGCCAATAAATGACAGCCTCCGTTACCGAGGAGAAAAGTGGGGAACTATTAATGGTGACGGTGATGAACAAGCGGTGGTGATGATATGTCCATGATCACGATGATGACGTCGACTCTCAGACCATTAACGCGGAACACGATAGTGAAAGGGATGAAGATTGTTACTAAATTGTGGCGAGAGAGATGATGAATTCAATAAAAATTGTGGTGTCTGTGTTTATTAATTTAATAATTATTGGTGCGATAGTGATTTCTGGTAGAAACCATTTCAACAAAACCAGCAGTGACAGAAATTATGAATTACACAAAAACTGTGATGACGAATTATACGTGAATTGGTGCCATGTTGATAAAATAAAAATGGTGAAGCAGCCTTTATAAATTCAATATAAAACGGATGCGATGGTTATAATGATTTTTTTTTTTATGCATTGACTGACGAAAGATTAAAACAATGTGGTGACAATAATAACAGATTCAAAAATATTAATTATGGTTGGAATAAAGATGGTGAAGAACACACCAAAAAATGGCATACAAAGGAAGGTAAACTTAAAGTCAGGTGATAGTCAAGATGAAAATGAACCTGAGAAAAAAAAAATAGTTCTGTAGCAGTTTGTGGTGATATAAATAAAGCGATATGACCTGTGAATAGTATCCAAAATCCAGCCGATGAAAGTCTTGTATATTCAAATTAAATCAATAGGAGCAATCATCACAAAGTCAAATTATTATTATCTCCGAATCTTCAATGAGTAGATAGTTTGCCTACCCAAGGTAAAGGCTAACTATAACACACTAAAGGCATGCCTTTCATTTACCATACATTAAACATGTAAAAGAACGACGCTCCCATAAATTCATGCATGACATTTACTAATCAACTAATGAAACAGAATTCGCTGGCTCTTTCAGTATGTCCTCCATGTTCAGTGTATAGCTAGAACAAAACAGGATAGTTTTTTTTCTCGTAGTTCAAACTGTCAAACATTAATTAAGAGAAGATATAAATGATGATAGCTTTTTCAGTAATCCATCATTGTACAATATTAATCATCAGAACAGCAATTTTGTTATTCTGATGATTCATATTTATTACAAGGGCTTGGAAAAATTTAATATTCAGTAGCTGACACCTGTCAACCATAAACCAGTAACTGATCACATGAAGTTGCCACTCTGATGGTATTTTGTTCTCCATTTTACAATAAAGTAATGTTGTTTCCTTTTCCCAGTTGATTAAACCTTTTTAATCACTATTCAACGGAACTACAACAAAAGAGACTCATTCTCTTATTCCAATTTCACAAATAGCTTGTTTAATTGAGAAGTGCGCCATTCCTGGCAATCATTTGTGAATTCCTGCTCACTGACCATCGGAATTCTTTCCAATTAACATGAAAATCTTCAAACATTTAATTGCAGTTTATTAAATATACTAATGAAAAAGCATAACAGAAAAGTTCATTGTCTACAATATCAAATCATAAAAAAAAGACGTTTTAATGTTAAAATAGAACTTGATAGTTTTGTAATTCTGATCGCTTAAGAAAACTCAAAAGGTTTGCGTCATATGTTCATCTTTATTTAACAGTTAATAACCTTTGTATTTTTTGGTTGAATGAAAGCAAAAGTCTCAGACGGCCACACAACTAAAAAATTACAGAGACCTTTTTTCTCCTTGGCCTTAGTGAGCATGACGATAAAATCAACTTGATGGGATTACTGTTTAGTATGAAGTCACTAATTCCAGGCATTAGAGCCACGAAGGGGCCACAGTGGCATAATAATTATAGTTTAACAATAGAATAATTTTATACCAAATATATAACAATATTTCCTGTTTTTAGACAGGCATTTAACAAGGGGAAGCTATATTATTGAATATGATTTTCATGACACTGAAATAGATTCTAATAACGATTACCAAAAATATTGTCTTTTAATTCGTGAAACTCTCCTTAAAAAAATTATAATAATTAACCAATTGCTAAAATAAAATCAAGTGATATGAAATACCTCTTCGGAGAAATCATCAACAAAAATATGATTTTGCGGAAATCAAAATACTTAGCAAATGCTTAGCATTTTTATACGAGAAATATAATATTATCTTTTCAAATTCTATAACAAGAAAATAAAATCCACCCTCTACATTCAATATGTCAAACTCTGACAATAAAACTTTCCCGTCTTAAAAAAGATAATGAAGAAAACTAAAACTTGGGATGCTGAATGGCAACAGACCTTCCTTATCGCAGGCCATTACAGGCCACAACACGGACTTTTCCCACTTATGAGAATGTAAGACTATGGGGCAAATTGTATTAAGTAGGCTATTCAAGATAGGGAAGAAGGCCTACTCCCGAGAGGACACCAAAGAGGGCATAAAATCTCGGACTGGAAGAGGCCTCTGACCTCAGGAAGTACAATTCCGAGCTAAAATAGTATTAGGTTTTGCTTTTGTAAGGATTACTTGTGGATAACACAAAGTGGTCATCGTTGTTTCTGTTCTCATTACTTTTTTAATAAAGATTCTAGTAAAGCCAGTGATATTATAATAATAATAATAATAATAATAATAATAATAATAATAATAATAATAATAATAATAATAATAATAATAATAATAATAAACTTT
>NC_090751.1:62496811-62506811 GCF_036898095.1 Palaemon carinicauda
TATATATATATATATATATATATATATATATATATATATATATATTATCTCCTCCTACTCCTATTGACGCAAAGGGTCTCTGTTGGATTACGCCAGTCGTCTCTATCTTGAGCTTTTAATCCAATTCATCTCCATTTATCATCTCCTACTTCGCACTTCATATGTATCAATTATTTTACTTTTTTAATGTTACAAATATTTCGGAGAAAATTCATTATTTTGGCAATACTACTTTATTTAAATTTTTACCGAAACATGAAGGCAAGGCCTATTTCGTCATGTACAATTTGTATATTTTTTCACTCTTAATTCATGTGTAGAATAATATTATGTAAATGCTTGTATACAATATATTTATAAATATAAATATATATGTGCATGTTTACTTATATATTTACATTCTTATTTTATAAAGGCAAATAGTTTATATCAATAAATATATACTTTATGTTATTGTACATTTCATCAAACTCAATATAGAGTGATATTCCGTTTCTACCCTATATTTGGATAAGTAAATGGTTACTCAATAATCATGGTTTATTCATTTATTAATCATTCAATCTTTTCTTTTTCTATTATAGTATTATGTAACAGCTAAACATATGATTTTTTTTAAAATAAAGTTTCAGACTTGGACATTTTGATTCGTTTCTTTGTGTTGCCGCTTATGTCTTCAAATAGTTACATTTATAGGCCTGTTGATACTGCTGACGTTTAGCACAAGAGCTTGTTCCTGCTGTCCTTGCGTTATCCACAGTGTGAGGAGAATTACAAACAACATCAGCCAAATTTGGGTTGAAAACCAACACCGCACAATTGTTGTCAGCCAGGAGACCTCATGAGAATGTAACTGTAACAGTCAATTTGTGGATCCCATCATTGCCAGCATCTGATACAATTCAACACTATACTGAGAAGTTCCATTATCAGACAGGCCAGAAGCTCACAAGGACTGATGTATTCGTGGTACTTGACAGATACCAAAAGTACTAGAACATCACTGGTAAGATGCATCAGCTTACCACAGCAACTATCATTCCACCCAAAAAAAGTGGTACTCACCGTAAAGGAAAACAAAAAGCAACTGAATAATATAATTTGTGAGGAATTACAGAATGACAAAGATTTTATCGACAACATCAGTAAAGAAAATACCGTGCTAATTACCGGAGACCGTGACCCGATTGAAATCACAAGGGGACGGACCATTCCTCGACCAGAAATCCATCAACCATGAGCAGCTAACAACATTATCCTCAAGCAGACCTTTATAGCAGACAGCAAAATACGTATCTGACATAGCCAATGACAATAATTTCTAAATTCTGCTGCTACATTTTTACAATCAGAAAGAACTCAACATTTCAATGTTCAACGAATCCCCTGTTCACAGAAAACAAACAGTTGACATCAGGGCAACAGCCAAGGTGCATGTTAATATTTAACCAAACCTTTCAGCAGCTCATGTTATGGCATTGGAAAATGAAAACACTTAAAACCTTGACCTAAGGAAAGCATTCTTTAAGTTGTCTTGGAGATTCAAGTGCCTTCATACTTGCCTGCAATGGTGTTCTACAACTCGACAGCATGACAGGCAAGAAAAAAAACTTATGGAAAACATGAATTGGGAGGGGAAGCAGCACTATGAGTACCTTATGCCTCCTACAGACCCAGCTCGCGTGGAAAACCTGAAAAGGGCACACTTCCAGATATGCATAATTTAACATGCACTTAATCCTAATGTCCTTGACCTCGATCATGTACAACTTAGAGTCCAGTTGCAGTTACTGTCACCAAATACTGAACTTACCCCCAGTTACACCCAAGAGCTTATAAATTGTTCTTATTCAAGTGACCCAACATGACTAAGTGCATTCTGTCGTTGCAACAAAACAGGAATACCATATGCTGTATTTTGAGCTTGTAATATCACGGACTGTTAGAGGACAAGCACAGGGCGACGACTATGACACTGATGATGATATATCTCAAGTGATGGATAATATACCTTAACGAACCCCATGTTCGTGACCTTAATTGACCTTGATGACCCTGGCCTTGCAATTAATTATATCATTCTTGACTCATGAGTGAATGGATGATGTAATGATCCTCTTAACAATTGCTGACTTAGGTATTTATTTACAATACATATATAGCGATATTTATTGGATTCGGAACAACGTCCGCTAAAAAAATTCAATGGTGACCAAATTCCATCATGCACATGTGATATCTCTTATAAAAAAATAAACACAATTAGGCCTCAATAGAACTTAGCTCCTCCAAGTGAGGTTAAAGGTCAAATTGTCCGGACTATATCTACCTATAATTCGGTCATTGAAGATGGTTATCATGTTCTGGGAGGATCACATTTTGTTTCTTGCAAACTAACTTAAATATTTAGGGTTAATTTTTATCCCGTACCAAATACTTCAGTATGCAAGTCCTATAGGTCCTAGTGTAACTTATCCGGCTAGGTATGGAGCAATGCTCATATCTAGAGGAGCTCCCAACACTTCTGGGTATTTTTCTTCAGCTTTAACCTTCAATTGCTACTCCCTTAACTCCAGGTTAATATGTTACATTTTATGCTTTAGGTATTACCATGCTTACTTCTGAAATCTTCTGGTTCCATCTCATGCCCTATCTACAACTCAAGAAGTAACTGAAGCGCATACATTTATATAGAGCATCGCCCTAAAACTCAAAGTGAAGTATATCCACATATCACTAATGAAAACAATTTCACAAGAAATAAATTTTCTGGATTCCAATTCGAAGGTGCATCACTCTCACAGCGTGAAAATTCTAGAACCCCATTCAAAACCTGTTACATATTCAAGTCTACTCTACAATCTAATAACACAATTGGGTAAAAAAATAAAATATGATGCCTCCCAAAGAACTAAAGAATAATGAAACCCCAGCCTAGCCAAGACTTCAGAATACTGACGAGTTTCTGAGGATTTACAAATGTTCAATCCATCTAAATAAGTGCCCGATCCTTCTCCGCCCTTTTCCTGGAGATAAGGAGAGTCATTCGAATTCAACACTATCGCATAATCCCATCTGCATGAGAATTTGGCAAGAAACGCCATCATTAAGGAACGAGGGTCAAAGGCCCGAACCTTTCCCTTGAGTGGCATCAAAAGAAAATTCCCCGAAAGCAAAAATGCTCAAAAGCTATTCAGGGTTATAATTCAGACATCCAGAGCACTGGTAAGAACTCGCAGCAGCCCTCTGCTATGGGGATGTTCATGACAAAGAGCGCCCTTCTTCATTCATTGCTCTATGCGCTATTGGCTAGACAGAGCTGATACGATTGGATCAATTAACAAATTATCAAGTATAAATGTAAAAACAACAACAACAACAACAACTACAATAATAATAATAATAATAATAATAATAATAATAATAATAATAATAATAATAATAATAATAATAATAATAATGTAATATGTTAATTACACCACTGTCACTACTACCACAGTCATTTTTATTACCACGAATAATAAATACAAAATTTCAGAGCGACATCCAGTCGAAAAATGATAAAAGATGGAGCTTCAAAACTTTATCAGTTATCTACATAAAATTCCCCTTTCTCTAAAGTAAGCATTTTACGTTACTAATCAAATATGACAAATGCGAAGTCTAAGACTGCATTAATAAAAAACAATTTTGAAGAGAGAGAGAGAGAGAGAGAGAGAGAGAGAGAGAGAGAGAGAGAGAGAGAGAGAGAGAGAGAGAGAGAGAGAGAGAGAGAGAGAGAGTTTTAACAAAATTTCCTCACCCAAGACCTTAAAATGAAGGCTTGATTCTTCACTAACGAGAAAGAAAAGGACGCGATTCACTTTATGTAAATTGCCGCTCAAGAGGGAACGCTCGTCTAAAACTTAGGAATAACTGGAATTAAGGATTCCATTCTTCTCAAAATAACATCATACCGATGCGTAATACTGAAAGGGTAATGCTATCGCAGTCTTCCCCTCCTCCTTGTCTCAACCATTACAGCCCTCTCTCATTATTTCCCCCTTCATTTCCAAGAAACTTCCTTCCTGAATTATGCATTTGCCATGAGGAATAAATAAATGTGACGACCAGTAACGAGAGATAAAAAGATAAATCCAACGTTACAGCGACAGACTATACGTTTGACAGGCATATGCCACTTAGATGATACGGGAAAACGAATCTAGTTCAAAATAATACGATGAAATTAGTCACTAATAAGAAACATATTTATCAAACTTGGTTGAATTTGCTTGAATAATTTCTTGAATGGTTTGTTTTTAAGATTCTGCCAATTACAATCAAATAAAAACCATGGCCGTCATATTTGTAGACCAATCTACATAAAAGAAACAACAGTTGAGAATTAATCTTAACGTCCATTCGGTTCAGCGAGTTTCAGGATCAGAAAGTGAAACGTTATATAATGGACGTCTCATAATAATAATTCGAGTGGATTTTGGCTGATCCAAAATTGGTTCACCAGATTCCAAAGGCATACAAATTTGAAATAAAACAACGAACGGATGCCAAGTGATAGCAGTGTGACGGGCCGAGAGAAGATTGTGAACTCAAAGGCAGGATGTAATCAACTGAGTTGTTTATTAAGGAACACTCTCCTATATATACAAAACCTCAAGGCAACAGGACATAACATGTTCGAGAGACAGACAATGTTACAGAGCAAAACCGGAGACATGATCATTCAGGTTCTTTTTAGTGCGAGGGAAGAGCGCAAATACAAGCATAATATATACAAAATAATTATGTACAATTGTGTGACACACGGTTGGTACATGGCTCCCCCTCTAAAAATGACATACTGAACATGTTAAATGGGTGCCCTGAATCTGGAGATGTAGTAGTAAAAACTGCGCCGATTAGCGGCAGAGAGGGGCTGTAGAAGTCGATGGTTGGGGTGCGAGCGAGTGGTGGATGATGGGTGGCTGTGTTGCCGCTCCGGCTCGTCACGGGGTAGGCGAGTGTGTCCTACGGCATTCACAGGCGAGTGTGTCCTACGGCATTCACAGGCGAGTGTGTCCTACGGCATTCATAGGCGTGTCCTACGGCATTCATAGGCCTACGGCGTTCATAGGTGTGTATGTCCTACGGCATTCATAGGTGTGTATGTCCTACAGCATTCATGTCAGCTTCGGTTGAAGTTGAATAGGTGTCCTCTTCGTCGCGAGTGGAGACGTTGATGGAGGTTTTAAAGATCATGAAGTGGCTGTCCATAAGGGCACGAAGTAGGTTCACCTCACGAGGAGAGCTGTTTGCGGCAGGTTGCAGGCGAGTGATACTGGTTATTTTCTCGAGGGTGAGCGAAGCCCTTTGGTCCCCCAATGGTTGTTGAAAGAGCTGAAAAGGCGTTGCTATACGGGCGGCTGGCGACGGCGAGTACTGCTGCAGAGGGTATGTTTTGAGGGTGTCTTAGTAACGGTGAGAGGTGGGGGGAGGGGGGAGGCGGGAGGAGCGAGTCACTCCGGGGTCACCAATGTGACGGTGCCGAGAGAGGGTTGTGAACTCAAAGGCAGGATGCAATCAACTGAGTTGTTTATTAAGGAACACTCTCCTAAATATACAAAACCTCAAGGCAACAGGACATGACATGTTCGAGAGGCAGACAGTGTTACAGAGCAAAACCGGAGGCATGATCATTCAGGTTCTTTTTAGTGCGAGGGAAGAGCGCAGATACAAGCATAATATATACAAAATAATTATGTACAATTGTGTGACACACGGTTGGTACAGCAGCAGCTCACGTGAACTTTGAAACAATTGCGAAAGAAAATTCGCCTTCATAATAATACATATATCATTGTAACATTTCCCTCCCAGCTTAGGTTGGTTTTACGAATCATCACATCTTGAAATTCAGTCAAATGAGTTGTCTTCGAAAGTCGAAAGTTGGTGGATTAAATTTCTTAAAAATTCATGAAGTTTGATCAGTTTCATGATTCCTCGGTGACATTTGTAAAAACATATAAATACATTTGCATAAATGAAATGTTCCGGTATATTTCTCTGCATCAGCAACTTCACTGCATGCCTCCATCTTTTGAAAGCTTATTATATGCCTGAATACGAAGCAAACAGAAAATCTTAGAATATTGCATTCGATGTTACATTTTACCTCATTGATGAATCACACATTTTTCTATTAAAACCCCAACTGAAGTTAGACTCAATTTTCATACATGTTTTGATAACTAAGATAATTTAGAGCCACTGACATTTTGAAATATTTAATGAGAGAGAGAGAGAGAGAGAGAGAGAGAGAGAGAGAGAGAGAGAGAGAGAGAGAGAGAGAGAGAGAGAGAGAGAGAGAGAGAGAGAGAGGGGGGGTAATTTTTGCGTTGACCGTAAATCAAATGTTAAGGCAAGCATCTTTAAACACATGCATATTCAAGTATTCCAATGAACGTATGTATTCACTTATTGGATAGGTACACAAACACAAATTCTTTACAAACAAGGAGGGAAATAACAAGAGAGAAATTATTAACAACGAAATTTTCCACCTTGAACACCCTACTCCTTATCACACACAAAAGATGAATCTTTCAAACTTTAGAAGAAAAAAAAAGTTACCATTCCATCATCTCATTCCCTTTCTTACCTGGAATCTTCTTCAACTTTACACATCCATGCTGAGATGACCTGTTTAAAGTAGTATATATGGAGTAAAAACTTTTGAGAGGGTAGTGAAAGTGGTGGAGATACTACAAAGATGTGGTAAAAGGTTAGCCTAAGTGAAAGGGTGCATCAGAAAGTTTGGAAGTTGTTCTGTTGCTAGAGTATGAAAGACGATACGTTTAGGAAAAGGTATATAACAAAAAATCCTTCGAATGGCGGTAGAGAGGGAGACGTAAGAAGTGCTGGGTATAGACATTGCATTGTTGAATGAGCAGTCTTCTAAAATCCAGAGATTGTGTTAAAGTTGCTGATATAAGGTAATCTACTTGAGGACCTTTTTATTTTGAGAGATCTTAAGATTCCACTAAAGGTTGTAAGGTTTTAGTAAGTTCTCAAGGGAGTGTGATCATTCGGTGGTCTTAAACAGACTCGGCATACGAAGCTGCTTTGAAGAGTTGGTTTACTATAATTGGCAGTTTACGACTCTAATGTGATTTTGGAGTAGTCTTTAAGAACCTACAAAGAGACCTGGTATTTTTAATGACTGCGAATTTTCATTGGGTGAAGAGATTCAGGTGACAAACAGATATGATATCCTTTTACCAAAATTAATCTTTTTAACTTTTTCAGTAAGCAGCACGGAAAAGCCAAAAATGACGAATACAGACAACAGGGTGCAGGTCTGAAATAGAAAAATGAAATATATATATATATATATATATATATATATATATATATATATATATATATATATATATATATATATATATATATATATATATATATAGTAGGTTGGCCAGGGCACCAGCCACCCGTTGAGATACTACCGGTAGAGAGTTATTGGATCCTTTGACTGGCCAGGCAGTACTACATTAGATCACTCTGGTTACGGTTCACTTTTTCTTTGCCTACACACACTGTACACCGAATAATCAGCCCTATTCTTTTCACATTCTCCTCTGTCCTCATGCACCTGACAACACTAAGATTACCAAACACTACTTCACTCAAGGGGTTACCTACTGCAATGTAATTGTTCAGGGGCTACCTTCCTCTCGGTAAGGGTAGAAGAGGCTCTTTAGCTATGGTAAGCAGCTCTTCTAGGAGGACACTCCAAAATCAAATCATTGTTCTCTAGTATTGGCTTTTTCTACTGTCTTAAGTTAGCGTTCTCTTGCTTAAAGGTACATTCGGGTACGCTCTTTCTATCTTCTTTCTCTCCCTCTTGTTTTTATGAAGTTTTTATATTTTACATATGATAGAGCTAATAATCTTAAAATGTTTTATGTTGTTATTACTTCTCTTGTAATTTGTTTATTTCCTTGTTTCCTTTCCTCATTATACTGCATATATATTATATATATATATATATATATATATATATATATATATATATATATATATATATATATATATGTATATACATATATATATTATATATATATATATATATATATATATATATATATATATATATATATATATATCTCTCGAAGGATAAATATGTGTAACCTGTCTAATACAAGCAGCAAAAAATTATTAATTACAATCGAACTAAGAAATACACAAAGGTCAACTTTCAATGGTGGACAGAATTAGCTTATAAAACCACAATCCATAAGACGTACTTGAGTAAAAATCAAATATGGGAATTTTCCTTCTTTTTTCTTTTTTTCATTCTCTTTCTTAAGCATGAATAATCGCCTCATTATTCTAAAGTAAATGCCAACTCCTCCACCAGCACCGCCGCCACATTTTCTCATTCTCTAACAAGAAATCCATTCTTTAACATAAGAACGATTTAATTCCTTGAGTTTTTCAAGAAAGAGAATCTCAAAGTTCTTTTTAGCTCATTTCACTTAATCTCTCGGAAGGCGGGTATTAGCTTAAAAGGCTCTGATAAAAAGACCATCGCCTACTTGCGAGAGGTATTCCAGGTAGCTAGTTCGCAGATATACTGATAAACACACGCATGATATGATCAGAGAACCAACTTCAGCGGATAGAAACTTGGGTTGGAGGACCCTGTTGTTAATGTCTCAGCCTGGTGATCCCCAGACTGGAGTTCGAGTCCCATCAAACTCGTTGGTGCCTTTGGTTTCTGCAACCCCACCATCCTTGTGAGAAAAAGGATGGTGGATTTGGAGGAGCATATATGCCTACCTGAGAAGTCATCAGCAGCCACTTCCTCACACCCCCCACCCCTGGTCCTAGCTTAGGTGGAAAGGAGCTTGAACAAGGATCGTATGTATGACATTGTCCTGCTTTGTAAGGCACGCAATGTCACTGCCCCTTGCCTCAGTCATTCATGTACGAACTTAAACCTTTAAGGGCAAACGATTTTGATGGTTTCATGTATAAAAGAGAAAAAAAAATCTGGTAGTCAACTGTGGTGAGCTGGACCCATGTGGAGTTAGGTATGAGTCTAACAGTACCTTATCATATAAATACTTGAGGTGAAAACGAGTGTGTGTGGATTTAATACCATCTGCAGATACGCTCTTCATTGACGCAAAGGGCCTAAGTTAGATTTCGCCAGTCGTTTCTATATTGTGCTTTTAATTCAATACTTCTCCATTCATCATCTAGTTCGCGCTTCGTAGTCCTCAGCCATGTAGGTCTGGTCCTCCTAACTCTTCTAGTGCCTTGTGCAGCCCAGCTGAACGTTTGATGAATTAATCTCTCTTGGGGAGTGCAAAGAGCATGCCAACTCCATCTCCATCTACCCTTTATCATGATCTCATCCACATATGGCACTCGAGTAATCCCTCTTATAGTTTCATTTCTAATCCTCTCTTGCCATTTAACTCCCAGTATCCTTTCGAGGGCTTTTGTTTTCAAATCGACTGAATCTATTGGGGATTGTTTCATTGTCATACCATGACTCATGTCCATTGAGTAACACCAATCTCACTAAACTGCTATGAAGTCTGATTTTTATATGTAATTTTAGGCGATTTGATTTCCAAATTTTACTCAACCTAGCAATTGTCTGATTTACTGTTTTCAATCTTTCACTAAACTCTAATTCTAATGACCCTGTATTGGAGATCATGGTTCCTAAATAGTTCAATGATTCTACCTCATAACTCCTTTCTTCTTCCAATGATATTTCATCTTCCATTGCATACTCCGTTCTCATTATCTCTGTCTTTCTTCTATTTATCTTCAGGCCAACCTCGTAAGATATTTCATGCCTTTTGGTAAACAAGAATTGCAAATCCTGTGGTGTTCCTGCTAACAAGGACGGCATCATCATCATACTCTAGGTCTACTAAATTCCTATCACCAATCCAGTCCAATCCTTCTCCAACAACTCCGACTGTTCTCTGCATTAAAAAAT
>NC_090751.1:62511811-62514311 GCF_036898095.1 Palaemon carinicauda
ATATATATATATATATATATATATATATATATATATATTATATATGTATATATAAATATATATATATATATATATATATGTATATATATATATATATATATATATATATATATATATATATATATATATATATATATATATATATGGTTTCTTTTCAGGAAATAACAGTACATGAAATAGCTAATTCATATTCATCTATACAACTTGCTTGTCACTATCCAAACGAGAATAAGTTATAGTATTAGCGTAACAGCGAAGATCATTACCATGAAGAGCATACAGTCTGAATAAAAGGAGAACAAAACACAAGCCACGTGCCCCAATTACACTTAATACTATGAAGCGCATCAAATGCATAATGAATGACGCGAACATGATCCTAAAATGAAAATGAATAATGCATCAACAAATGCAGAACATTTTAGTTGAAAGTGTTTCTGTTCCCCCTCTTCGACGATGGGGTGACAACAAAACCTTTCGACATTTGTCATGACATAAATGACAAACAAACTTTCGTTATTATGTTATGAATAAAATCTGTTACAGAAAAGAAATGACGAAAACTTTCAGCAATTTGTCATATGTGAACAAAATAACGACATAACCGACATTTTATTATTACTAGCCAAGCTACAACCCTAAAAAGAAAAGCAAAATGCTATAAGCCCAAGAATTCCAACAGAGAAAAATATCCCAGTGAGGAAAGGAAATGGGGAAATAAATAAATGATGAGAACAAATTAACAATAAATCATTCTACAAACTGTAACTACGTCAAAACTAACATGCCATATATAAACTATAAAAAGATTTATGTCACCCAGTTCAACATAAAACATTTCCTGCAACTTTGAACTTTTGAAGTTCTACTGATTCAGCTACCCGATTAGGAAGATCATTCCACAACTTGGTCACAGATGGAATAAAACTTCTAGAATACTGTGTAGTATTGAGGCTCATGATGGACAAGGCCTGGCTATTAGAATTCACTGCCTGCCTAGCACTACGAACAGGATGGAATTGTCCAGGAAGATCTGAATGTAAAGGATGGTCAGATTTATGGAAAATCTTTATGCAACATGCATAATAAACTAATTGAGCGACGGTACCAAAGATTAATATCTAAATCAGGAATAAGAAATTTAATAGACCATAAGTTTCTGCCAACAAATTAAGATGAGAATCAGCAGCTGAAGACCAGGCAGGAGAACAATACTCTAAAAAAGGTAGAATGAGAGAATTAAAACACTTCTTCAAAAAAGATTGATCACTGTACATCTTGAAAGACTTTCTCAATATGCCAATTTTTTTGATATTGAAGAAGACACAGACCTAATGTGTTTCTCAAAAGTAAATTTGCTGTCGAGAACCACACATAAAATTTTAAAAGAGTCATACAAATTTAAGGAAACATTATCAATACTGAGATCCGGATGTTGAGGAGCCACCGTCCTTGACCTACTTACTATCATACTTTGAGTTTTGCTAGGATTTAACTTCATATCCCTTAATTTGCACCATGCACTAATTTTTGCTAGATCTCTATTGAGGGATTCACCAACCCCAGATCTACCTTCAGGGGATGGAATTGATGTAAAAAGAGTAGCATCATCTGCATATGCAACAAGCTTGTTTTCTAGGCCCAACCACATGTCATGTGTATATAGTATGAAAAGTAAGGGGGCAAGAACAAGAGTATGATACATCAGGGACAGGCTACTCAGTCTTCACTAATAATGAAATCAAGGCATGATCAGATGTCCCGACTGAAGAACCAACCTTATTTGTTATAACGCCAGGAGAGTCAGTGTATACGAGGTCCAAGTAATTACGAGACCTGTGCGTAGCTTCACTTATGATTTGCTCACAGCCTCATTCAGACGCAAAGTCTAAAGCTCTTACGCCAGGGCGATCGGTAGGAAAGATAGAACTTAACCACTCCCTATGGTGAGCACTGAAATCACCAACAAAGACAAAAGAAGCCTTTCTATCATCTTCTTGTATCTTAGCCATAATGGTAAGAAGACAATCGAAGATAGAATCATCCATGTCTGGATTCCGGTAGATCGAACACAAATAACAGTTGTTATGCCTGCCACAACTTTTATTACTTGAATCTCATGACATCCACATTCATAGCAGGACTTATGAGAAGCAGGGTACTTGGCATCACGTTTCAACATTATTGGCTTCTTAAAAAGTTATAAAGGAGCTCAGATGAGTGACTCATATTAGAAACCAAAGTTACTGAGCACAAAAGAATATTATACTGTCTGGACGCAACTGTAAGGCCTTGAATATTTGCATGAAGACCACGAATATTGCAATACAGTAAACGACATTGACGAAAACTAGAACGTACTGGTCCCAGATTTCTCTCCAGACAGCATAAGAATTAATGGTAATAAAAAGAGGCATTATACTTAAAAATTAGATTAACAAGAATTATAACAAAAACAATATGTACAGATATCAATATACAGTGATTGATCAAATCCATA
>NC_090751.1:62516811-62519311 GCF_036898095.1 Palaemon carinicauda
TCAACTGTGACCAATAAATGAAGCAAATATGAAGCCCTTTTAATTCGATCCCCTCTCCTACTCAGACCTGCACTATTTTTATCACAAAGTTTTAGTCAAATCAAAATATTTACAACAACAAATTCCGATATACAAAGATTTCTCTGCTGTACATATAATCTTTTAACGTAAATATAAAGATTTCTAAAGTTTTATATATTTTTTTTTTTGCCAGTCGTTTAAAAGTCTATGTTTCAGAAATTCTCTCAAAGATACCTAAAAGTCTTTTATGATAAAAAACAATACTGAACCATCAAATCTAATCGCAGGCGCACCATCGACGGGCGCACCATCCGCGTTCTCTCTCTCTCTCCTCTCTCTCTACTCTCTCTCTCTCTCTCTCTCTCTCTCTCTCTCTCTCTCTCTCTCTCTCTCTCTCTGTATATCTTCCCTATACACTTTAAAGTGCAAGTTTCTGGCTATACTGTATGTATGTATATATTACATATATATATATATATATGTATATATATATACAGTATATATATATATATATATATATATATATATATATATATATATATATATATATATATATATATATATTCGGAAACACTCAGTTCTCCCATCCCTCGGTTAGGGGGGCAGAGGGAGTATTCATACCCTAACGAGAGGGGTGTTGTTTGCATACACACCTAAAAATTTCATTCGTGATTCTTGACGATTTGCGTACACTATTATGTATACATCTATCTATCTATTTATCTATCTATTTATATATATATATATATATATATATATATATATATATATATATATATATATATATATATATATATATATATATATACAAAACCCATTTTTTTAACAACGAAAGTCTACAAACAATGAAACATTCCAGCTTAAAACCAATCTCTCTCATCGTTGGCTACTCTATTAAATAATTTCTGGACGGTAGGCAACGTCCATTAGGTTATGACAGCCCATAATCCGCCATTTCTTACATTGCTGTTATCTATTACGATATATGAGCACAAATATCCAACAAATACCTCATCAATTTTGGTATTAACGTTAATATCTCTACATAATCTATGTTTACTACACACCATATTTCAATACAAAAAAGCATCCTCAGTTTATTCCTTGATTTCTTTACAAATGAAAATTCTATATATATATATATATATATATATATATATATATATATATATATATATATATATATATATATATATATATATATATATATATATATATATATATATACTGTATATATGCTGAATGGAAAAGTATTATATTAAAAGCTCGAGAATGGGACGACTAGCTAAATCTAACAGAGGCCCTTTGCGTCAATAAGCGTAGGAGGTGATATATATAAATAAATAAATAAATAAATAAATAAATATATATATACATACATATATATATACATACATATATATATACATACATATATATATATACATACATATATATATACATACATATATATATACATACATAAATATATACATACATAAATATATATATATATATATATATATATATATATATATATATATATATATATATATATATATATATATATATATATATATACTTCAATACTTCATCATTCACCATCTCCTACTTCATGCTTCATAGCCCTCAGCTATGTAAGCCTGGGTCTTCAACCCTCTTAGTGCCTTGTGGAGAAAGTTAACGGGTTGGTGAACTAATCTCTCTTAGGCAGTGCTAAGAGCATGCCCAAATCATCTTCTTTTACCCCTCACCAAAATCTCATTCACATATGGCAATCTAGTAATCTCTCTAATAGTATCATTTCTAATCTTGTCCTTCCAATGACTCATGTCCATACAGTAACACAGATCTCATTAAACTGATATATAGTCTGATTTTTATATGTTATTTTAGGCGATTTAGTTTCAAAATTCTATTTAACTTAGTCACTCTCCTATTTGCTTTATTCAATCTTTCACTAAACTATTCTAAAGACCCTGTAACGGAGATCATAGTTCCTAAATGCTTAAATGATTCTACCTCATTAATCATGTCTCGTTCCAATGATATTTCATATTCCATTGCATACTTCGTTCGCATCATCTCTGTCTTTTTTCTATTTATCTTGAAGACACTCCATGTGATATTTCATGTATTCTGGTAAGCAAGTATTTCAAATCCTGTGATGTTCTTCTAATAAGGACAGTATCATCAGCATACTCTGTCTGCCAATTTCCTATTACCAATCCAGTCCATTCCTTCTCCACCAACTCAAGACTGTTCTAAACATTACAAAATCCACGAGGAGGATAAACAACAAAGGTGATAAAACATTGCCATGGAGTACTCAGCTGTTCACTGGAATTTCATTTGATAGGACTCCACTACAATAACTTTGCACTTACTGTGCTCATGAACACTTAATCAAATCCACACACGCAAACACACACATGCACACATACCCACATATATATCTATCTATCTATCTATCTATCTATCTATCTATCTATCTATCTAT
>NC_090751.1:62524311-62531811 GCF_036898095.1 Palaemon carinicauda
GCCTTCTAACCAGGGGTTCCCTTTTCGCAGTTTATCAACATGTACGGCGTCCTCATTCGAACAGGCAGCTTTTAAACACTTCACACACTTCTCACTTTTCATTGTTAAACAATGTATTCTTAAAGCATCCCATACACACTTTTCTTTCTTACAGCACCAACATTATCTCTTTGTGGCACCTATGTAAAATATCTTCAACTTCGTGAATTGACGTAACCTTTTGAAATGTATATTTTTTTTTTAGCTTTTTTATCGTTAAAACTTCTTTTCATTCATCAAAATTCCATGAACAAGTACAGAAACAAAAATCTGTACTGGAAGAGCAATTTAGTTTCTTTGTGCCTTTGTACATATTAGGCGATGCCAAAGTCTCTGAAACTGATCTTTCTATACTCTAACACTTTTTTCGATGTATATACCGATTTAACCATTGAAATTTATCACCGTTCGTTAATATTTAAATTTCCATATATTTTTCCTCGTTTTTTACTACATTATTGTACTAATTTTTCAGGATGCTAACTGAACGCATATTCATTGCCATAATAACGATAACATTAATAATACTAACGATAATAATAAAAATAAATATCGACAACGCTTCTTAAATTCTATTCCTTTACTTAAAATTACTGGTAAACACACACAAACACTTGGATCAAAATAGCTAGAAGCAGATACGTATCAGAGAAAGGAACACCAGACTTTTCAAAGTCTTGTTAATAAAAAAATCATAAAAAACGTCTTATCATACGAACGCCTTGTTAACTTTCAAAGGTTTTCTGTAAATCTTCAGACGTATTTACCATAATAGAAACAAACGAAACCAAAATATATACCGCTAAGACAACAAAGACACAAGACTCAGTTCTATGGCACACCCACGAGTGATCCTAACTGTATAAAATTATGTGAATATAAAACATTACGTGACTTTCCGCTACCGAACAACGGACCTTTCCTTGAAATATTACCTGATGGAAATATACAGCAAGGGCACCTTATGGCGTAGAGAAAGAGGGTCTGGGACTGGGATACAGACCAGGTCCCTGAATAGACGATCTACTTTTAATCTAAACTTGTCAGCAACAACGCCCCCATGCTAAACAAGAGGGTTAGTCATTAAACAAGGGCACATTACATTAATATACAGTTTCACTAACTGTCCCGAACTACTACTATAGAACAACAATACTACATTACTTAAAAAAATATATATATATAACGATTTTAAATCACGATATTTCCCAGGAAAGGCATTAGGAACTTTAACAAATAACCTAATAATGGAATGAATTCCTATACTGATAGCTGAAAATATGTGTAGCACTCAATTTCATAGATCCAGAAGAGTTCACTTAACAAATCGAATAGAGGATAAGAGAAAGGCGATGAAACTGTCATGGGAGCACTTATCTATACTAAATTATAGGGTATCAATTTAAAAAGGCTTTCACGAAAGGAGATGATACATTGTGAAGAGTGATTCGAGAATGAACATGATAAAGAAATGATTTGATGGGTATGAAGAGAGGACAAAAGGAGAGAGAATTTAATCGCCAGCAAAATCATACATTATTATTATTGTTATTGGTTTTGTCATTTCTGCTGGCATTTAACATAAGCCAACATTAACGTGTGATAAGCGCAAAAGGCAAACTTTTCAATAATACTGAATTTAATGGGGCTTACATTTTTGCAAATACTTGTTAGAAGAGCACCTCAAGCTCATTTAGTTTGGAAATGCCTTTAAGCCTATAAATTATTTGGACTACTTCCAAACGTTACATTGGCAATTATTGAACATGTATAATCTAAGAGACTACGCATACCGGAACAAAACAAAACACTTCATAAACATACAATACTAAGTCATATTTTTTACATTTATATATTTGTTTTCGTCAACTTTCACCTATTTTCAAGTTACCTAATTACTAATATAATTCTTAAAAATATTTAATTAACATTTTAAGAATAATGGATTTCCTTTATAATTCACTTCTTCAACAGATTTTATAGTCATCCGTTTAGTTAATAGCGGTAATGATAATTATCATAAAAATTTTAAGTTTTCTTTCCACGGTTCTGTTTTATTGTTCAAATTGGACGTTATTGTCAAGACTTGTATTCATAAAGAACAATACAAATTTCCCTACGAATACCAAAAACATTAAATTATTTTTGTTAGGTATATCTTTTTTATGTACCGACAATATTTTCTACAAATTGTAGATAAATAGTACGAGGAATTTGTCTAAAAACACACACACACACACACACACATATATATATATATATATATATATATATATATATATATATATATATATATATATATATATATATATATATATATATATGAATAAACGGAAAGTCTTCAAAAGTCTGCTTGAATGAAAACATATGAGTATAGCATAAGTCAAACTATAATTTGTCGATACGTGAAAAAGTACCACAAAGCTTAAAACATTCTTTAAAAGAACACAGAAAATATCCCTACTATTATCCAATGCAAAACCACTCAGGCTATGAAGTAAATTGATCTATATGCAAATAGTAGGCACAACAGCTAAAGATATTAAACAGAATGTGTCCCCACAAAATGGAAGATGAAAGAGAAGAGGCCAAGAGGCTGCTATTAAATGAAAGTGAATTGTCTTCGTAGTGACATGCATTCTCACTCGGTCGACACAAAGCGCTATAATGGCACTATTACCACTTAATAGCCCTAACTTAGATCCTCCCAATGGTAGGCTTAGAGTAGGAACGACGGCATAGAAAACGAGAACTTGAAAACGAGAAAAGTAGTGCAAATAAGGGATAACTCAGAAAAAAGTAGGGATTTTAGATGTGATGGTAAGCTATGCGTTGATTGCTCTCTCTCTCTCTCTCTCTCTCTCTCTCTCTCTCTCTCTCTCTCTCTCTCTCTCTCTCTCTCTCCTCTCTCTCTCTCTCTCTCGAAAAGAAAAGAAAAGAAAAGAAAAAAGAAAAAGAAAACATTAAATACTTCCTGGGCTAGTTATGCTTAACATAATGAATCGTGGATCTACCCTTATTCAGCAAAACTACACAAATGTCCCTTCCACTGCTCGCCAAACTTCCACACTGCATCATTCACCCATATTAACGTGGGTGCTTTTGTTCTTCCGGAATACCAACACCTTTCATTTTCAATGCGTCTTTACCACCTTCTACACAACTTTCCAAAGCCTTCCTTATTTACTACCCACCACCACCATTGAAATGTACCACCTATTAACCAACCTACTACCATCCATTCTTTCTACTAGACGGAATCACCATGTTTTTACCTACGTTAAAATTTTTAACACTTCTCAAAAGACATAAGCTACGTAAATATAGGCATCAATTTTTCACACATCCTATTAACCCCCCCCCCACACAAAAACACATACACATATTATATATATATATATATATATATATATATATATATATATATATATATATATATATATATATATATATATATATATATATATATATATACACGCACACATAAGTATGCATCCATAAACACAAATACCTACATACAACATATATATATATATATGTGTGTGTGTGTGTATATATATATATATATATATATATATATATATATATATATATATATATATATATATGTGTGTGTGTGTATATATATATATATATATATATATATATATATATATATATATATATATATATATACATAAACAATACTATATGCATATGTTGTGTATAAAATATAAAAGTTACACAAGAAATACAATAAATAATAAAACGCATACTACTTACAAAAAGTATTCATAAAGCAAGCAATAAAGTCTGATGTCTTAAGACATCTCACCCTTTAATGGAAAAAAGGGCATATGGTGAAATAATTGAATAAATATTTATATATATATATATATATATATATATATATAGAGAGAGAGAGAGAGAGAGAGAGAGAGAGAGGGAGAGAGAGAGAGAGAGAGAGAGAGAGAGAGAGAGAGAGAGAGCGCATTTATTTCGGTAGGATTGTTGTAGTCTATTGAAAATGTGTCTGTCTTTCAATCTGTTGGACGGGGATTCGAGATCAACTCAAGTTCGATAGTTTCTATTAGTGCCTGCAACTTCAGTACCCTTGTGAGATAAAGGGTGAGGGGAGGGGTTGGATGGGCCTACGTCTTCCTTCCGTGTCATCAGCAGCCATTGCCTGGCCCTCTCTGGTCCTAGCTTGTTGGAGAGGGGCCTTATGCGCTAATTACATGCATGTATGGTCAATCTCTTGGGCATTGCCCTGCCCTTTGCCTCTTCCAATCATAAGCGACCTTTAAACTTTTTAAAGAAGCCCCATGTGTCGCATCCTGTGTGTTACCGGAATGAAATCCTTAGAACAAAGCTATCATAATAAGCACGGAGTAAGCGACAGGTCAGAACCCCACAATAGCATTCCTCTAAGGTTCTCTACTTCAGAATAACAACGTTACTATATAAATATATAAACTTATTTCCATACCCATTTCTCCAGTGTCCCCCCCCCCCCACCCACTTTCCTAGAACCCAACCCACCTTTTAACTTCAATAAGTCTGTGTTCTTACGAACCTTCCCAAAAATACAATTTAGTTTCCATCCTAGGAATGGAAAAAAGACCCTTACATCCTCCAACGGGAAAGACGAAAGTTCCAGCAATTTCCTGCCGCAGCAGCAAAAGACCACTCGAGTCCCTCTCCCCGTCAGTAGTTATGGCATGGACGGAAGGGAGGGAAAGGGTTTATGCCACTTGTATATATACATAAGAGGAGGAGGAGGGGGAGTACAACTTTTTTTCCTACATATAGGTCGCACAACTCTGGATTGTTCAAGTTTGCCTCATATTTCGTAATAAAGTCGCCCTTTTCCTCTTGTCGTCTCTTGTTGTGGACGTAAGTTCCACGAATGCAACATCAGTTATACCCAGCAAATTAGAATTCATTTTCTCTTTACAAAACCCGAAATGTACACAAAATGAAACCCTCTTTAATAAAAATAAAATATCTACTGGAGGTCTCTATTCAAGAGGACAAATAATATATCAATGGAAAATTCAAACTTATAAAAAGCTTACTAGATCATTCTCTTGAATTTTTCTCCCTTTTCATCCGTTAGAAGTTTAAATTCTCTCTATTCCGTCTCTACATAAATTTTCACAGACCTGATCTTCGAACTTTGGGCGATATCACGAATGTTCAAGAATCCCTCATAAATTTCAAAAAAGGCAATTATCACGATAATGGGAACTGACCTCATTTACCAGCTGTCTGGTAAATAATTTCTTATAAGTACCCCAATAATTACTGTACATAAGTCACGTCATTACCCAAATAAATTTTTATAAGTAAATAATTTCTTGTAAGTACCCTAATAATTACTGTACATAAGTCACGTCATTACCCAAATAAATTTCCTAAGACCTGACTGATTTCAAAACATTATCTCCATTGAAATACAAGCGAACAAAACTACCTTTATAACACTGTAGTATGAATAAATAATCCACCCCGAAGCATATATCCTTTAAAATACCTTAATATATCAAGAACACCCCTAGCAAAATGAAACGGTTGATAAAGATCCCTCTAATTTACTTATCACGGATAACACCTTAATTACAAAAAAAAGGGAAAGAAAAAAGAGAAAAGCATTGCCTTCCCAACTTTAAGGTGCAATTTGAGCTGGATACAACTACTAGGAAGGAGAATTTAATTGGCATACGTACAGGAGAGGGAAAGGGGGAGAGAGTAATATGTAATCACCCCGTAAAATTATTAAAAAAGAAAAGAAAAACGACGTCGGGAACTGTCAAAGAGATGGGTTCCAAGCGCCTTAATTGGCCATTAGATTTAATATGATCCTCTTGATTAAGAAAGATGCTTAGTGTAAGCGGTCCCTCAAGGCATCATTATCCCTTTTACCGCCACGTAACGATGTTTATTATCGGTTTAGGATAAAAGGCATTTTTCGCCCTTCGAGCCTCGGGGAAAACAAGGGAATAAAATTAAAAGAAAACACATGCAGAGGAAGAGCCAAGGAGACGCAAACATAGTTTCACCAAAGTGATAACTGTGTTCTGAGATGCTCACGTGTGTCTCATCAAATGGAGATTTATTCTCTCTCTCTCTCTCTCTCTCTCTCTCTCTCTCTCTCTCTCTCTCTCTCTCTCTCTCTCTCTCTAGGTTACCTAAACTCCAGATAAACAGTGAAACCTAAACAGTTAAAACTCAAAAGATTAAAATAACGTCAGAAATATGTTCTTCTCCTATATCTTTAAAATCCCACAGAAATAGTATTCAGATACAAGAAGGAACGTGCATTATACAAAAACTGTTAACGATGGCCATTACAGTATTAGTTACATGTTACCTAAAATAGGGTTTATAAATATGGTTGCAGTAAACATGTATATTCATACAGTATCTAAAAAAATCCTTTAAAAAATTCTGTTTACGAGCACCCTTAACGAGACCAACTTTTTGTAACATATTGGTAAACAACATTGCGCATGTAAACCCCCAAAAAGTAACTATTTAAAAATGCTATCAATTTCAAAATATCAGTTTTTCTAAACTTCATACGTTTTCTGAATTCTTTAATTAAATCAGATCTAAGTACCACTAATATTTCCAATGTATATCTTGGTTTCGAATCGTACAATTAATAAGAATAAGACAAAACAAAAACATTTGGATTTCTTGAATGCTCTAACCCAGTGGTTCTCATACTTTAAAGGATTCCTATACATAATAAAGCAGAAACGTAGGACTGTAAAACTAAGATGATACTGACTGAAATTGAAGCTGATTGCAGTAATTACAGAGACATCACACTTACGTCAGCTGTCATGAAGATATATAGCATGCTTATTCTAAAGAGACTGGAGAGAAATGATGAAAAGCTGAGAGATGGACAAGCAGGATTTAGAAAAGGTAGAAGTTGCACTGACGAAATTTTCCTTTCAAGACCTGTCGTACAACAATGCGTAGAATATAGAAATTCAATATTGATGGCATTTGTGGACTATGAAATAACCTTTGATAATGTGCACCAGCCAATTTTGTGAAGACTCCTGCGTTATTATGGAATTCCTCTTAAATATGTAACTCTGATTAAGTCTGTTCATGAGCATAGCAAGTGCAAAGTTAATGCTAGTGGAGTCTTAACAAATTAGTTTCCAGTGCACAGCGGAGTACTCCAAGGGAATGTGTTGTCGCTTATGTTGTTTATCCTTCGCAAGGATTTTGTAATACAGTTGGAGATGGTGAAGGATTAGACTGGATTGGTAATAGGAAATTAGTGGACCTAGATTATGCTGATGGTACTGTTCTTATTAGTAAAACACCAGAATATTTGGAATACTTGCTTACCAGAATGCATGAAATATCACACGAGGTTGGACTCAAGATAAAAAGAAGAAAGACAGAGATGATGAGAACGGAGTATACAATGGAAGATAAAGTATTACTGGAGGGAGA
>NC_090751.1:62546811-62561811 GCF_036898095.1 Palaemon carinicauda
CGGGTACATGACGACAGAGGAGAAAGTGGAAAGAATAGGCTAAACTATTTATTTATGTGTAGGCAAAGACAAAATGAGCCTTAACGAGGGAGAGGGATCCAAGGTAGTACTGTCTGGCCAGTCAAAGGACCCAATAACTCTCTAGCTGTAGTATCTCTCTATGTGTGGAGAAAGGGTTTGTGTATTGGTATAGTCAGGGCCACCCATGTTAGGTTGGTTTGCTGTGAGCGATCAGACTAAAGTCTCCCACAATAACCAATCACCAGTGGCCAGAGTATTGATGAAAGTGGCCAAACCCCAAACATGACTAAGGATATATGTGAGGACTTCTCCTGCATTGGACTAGAAAAAGCTGCATTTGTTGTTGCTGTATAACAATGAAAAGAGGCAAAGCAGCAGCAAAAGATGGCTTAACAACTGATTTAATAATAGATGCAGGAGATTTCACAGTAGTAAAACTAGTTGAACTTTACAGAAAATGTCTGAAAGATTGCTCTATCCCTACAGCTAGGAAAAACTATTATTATTATACTAATTCACAAAAAGGGAGACATAAAATACCTGAAAAATTCCAGCCCGATGAGCTTACTCTACGTAATAAATGAAATATTTACAAAAATCATATTAGGTAGAATACAAAGACAGCTAGACTTTAATCAACCAAGAGAGCAGGAAGGCTTTAGAAATGGTTATCAACAAGTGACCACATCCTTGTAATTAACCAGCTAATGGAACAATCAACATAGTATGACAAACCACTATGTATGGCATTTATAGACAATGAGAACGCTTTTGATTATACCAAAACTCAGCAGTAATGAAAACCCTACAAAGACAAGGAATATATTAATCTCTTATTAGAGCACTTGAAGATATCTATACAGGAAGTACAGCAATCCTAAAACTACAAAAAGATAGTGAGAAAATTACAATTGAGAAAAAAGTTAGACAGGGAGACCCCATCTTTCCCAAATTATCCACAGCCTGTCTAGTAGTAGCTTTTAAAAATATAGATTGGGAAAATGTAGGAATTAATATGAATGGGGAATACCTTACGAACTTGAAATTTGCAGATGACATCATTCTGTTTAGTGAAGTGAATTGTGGGAGGAATTGCAAAATATGATAGAAGATTTGAATCGAGTAAGCAGAAATATAGGACTGAAAATGAAGATGATTAAAACTAAGAAAATGTTCAATGAAAATGCAGACACAATAAAGAAGAGCTATGGACTAGCCTCTAGAGGTTGTTAACGAATATACTGTACATACTTAGGACAAACAGTAAGTCTTTACCCAGGACACGAGACCAAACTTGAAAGAAGAATAAACATGGGATGGAGAACTTCTGGTAAACAAAATGAGATTATGAAAATTAAAATACCACTTTCTTTATAAAGAAAAGTATTTAATAATATGGTCTTGCCAGTTTTAACTTATGCGTAGTAGTAGTAGTAGTAGTAGTAGTATACAAACTTTTAAAAAATCACTATAAACAGAGATGCATGTCACGTGAGTAAATCAAAATAACATGTACATGCATAGGATTAGAATATTTTTAATACATGATAAGAAAACCTATCTACTATGAGATGGTAAACAATTATAGAAGTATCACCTGCATATTTTTCCTAATTCGTTTAATAAAAGTGTGAGGTTCCTACAAATAAATAAAAGTAACCAGGAAAATATCAGATAAGTTCAAATATTGAATTAAGAAGCACAATGCAGAGAGAGAGAGAGAGAGAGAGAGAGAGAGAGAGAGAGAGAGAGAGAGAGAGAGAGAGAGAGAGAGAGAGAGAATTGTGCGTATTTGTATTTACTAGAATCCTAACATTTCAAAAGCTGAACTATCCAGCCAAATATGCGACTATGGTCTGCAGTCTAATAGCCCCAAAACAGTGTGGGCGCCTGATAGCACATGTGGGTGTTTGTGTGACCCCATTCTCTAGAAGAGATTACTCTGATCACTTTTCATTACCTCACATCTCTTCTATCCATTCCAAGTATAAAAAAAAAAAAAAAAAAAAAAAAAAAAATGATTCTCTTCAGAGCAAAGTAAATTTGGAGACAAAATCTTTTGAGTCATCAGCAGTAATCCTCTTGAGTTCATCAATTATGGCAAGAAATGTGCCCACCAGAGCACCTGTATTTTATTGGCGGGAGAAAGACGAAAGAAAATTCTTGAAAGGAGTTCGTTTTTCTCATCAAATGATTCGCTTTTTTACATTAAGATTACGTTTACAACAGTCGCTTCTCTCTATTTTCAATAATCCTTATGAACATGCACATATAAACACAAACACACAATATATATAAATATATATATATATATATATATATATATATATATATATATATATATATATATATATATATATATATATATGAATATATATAAATATATATATAAATATATATATATATATATATATATATATATATATTCATATATATATATATATATAATGTGAAACATTCCATAGAGATGGAGAATGTGATTGATCGATTGATTATCAGTTATCTGGCATCCTGACATCTAAGGTCATTGACGCCGTGGAAATGTGAAGGTAAATCATTGGATATTAAGAGGTGTTAGAATATGCGCGTTTGTCCTTCAAGTGTTAGGCAGGATCATAATAAGCAAGTTATATGACTTCAAAAATATCATAATCAGACGTAGCGAATACTTAACCCAGAATTATCTCATAAAAAAATCAGAAAAACTCAAAAGAAAATAAAATAAAAAGTCAAGAAGAGTTCAAATGCACCAAAGTCTCTCTCTCTCTCTCTCTCTCTCTCTCTCTCTCTCTCTCTCTCTCTCTCTCTCTCAGTGAACCACGAGCAGTTTCTCTGCTGTTATGAACAATATATCAGTCTACATCTCTCCCGTCAAATCACATATTACATAGTTGAGAGAGAGAGAGAGAGAGAGAGAGAGAGAGAGAGAGAGAGAGAGAGAGAGAGAGAGAGAGAGAGAGAGAGTAAATATTACAATGTTAGCGATATGTTAAAAATAATCATAGATAGCAAAAAGGCTAATACTTGCTTGTTTCCCAGTATTTGTCATATTGATGCTTCTACGGGTGTTCACTGATTTGAACCGTTGAATATGTATGTGACCAATGAAACTGGCACGTCACGTCAGAATTAATAAAGAAAGACGTTTCACAATTACTGTAAGATAATTTGAGCAACATGAAATTTGCTCGATGTTTATTTCTTGGAACCATACCAGTCAAAAACAAGAATTAGACAGAACGTCAATATTCAAATCTGAGCTGATGACAAAACTTTATATTTAATAGTTTGAAAAAAATAGCCTTCAAGATAATGATATTTTACTTAAAATAATAATTCTAAGAGGATTTAAAATCAAATGAAACTAAGTTTCAACATTGATTACAGAGGTGCCTTTAATGAAATTAATGCATAAATTATATTTTAATGAAATATGGAAGTCGATACATAACTTTAGTGGCAAACGTTTAAGGTTAAAGGAGTGACAATTGTTCAATTAATAATATAAATAGTAAGAAATATGCCCATAAAACAAGCGCAACATCATTAGAGAAGCTCAAGAGTAAGAAAAAAAAAGTATAGGAATCAGTTGGGCTCCAAGTTACACCCACAAAAAGGCCAAACGTGAACAAATGACGTCATCGCCAACCTTTTACCATTATCTTATCACATCCAATTTTACACCTTCTTTACATTCTCTTTATTTTACTAGAAAGGTTAACCGTTATGCTCCTACATATATAAACTATTTCATTTTCTCTCCCATGCGGCATCAAGTGTAACTTTAATGGATTTTTTTTCGTTTCCACGGTTATTTTCATCAATAAAGTTGACAGGTGTTTATTTCAGTACTGTGTGTGTGTTATCAAGGTATCTTATATAGGTGTAAAATAAATCTAAAGACTCGTTAAATGTAAATTCATCTGGGTCATTCGGCAAATGATTAACTTTTAGAAGAAATCGCTCTAAAATTGACAATTTGTTACCGTGTAAAACATTTCAACTCTGAGCTAATTTCAGTGGAATTTGATCAAACTGCGGTCTCAGCAAACTCATCTCCTAGTTCTTTAGCCAGACCCGTAACACTTACTGTTGATGAAGACATAAAGTATAGTCTCACCCTTACTTCTTAGTATTTTGATCACTACCATTACTATCTTTAAAATGGTTACATCAAAGGAAACTGTATATTTCCAAAGATCTTCCACTAGTTTCCCTCATAAAGAAATTTTATCTTCCTAAAGGAATTTATACCTTCCTTTTTCTGAAAGCACTAAATTTAAAGGTTATGTCAGGTTATTAACTATATTAATAGCATTAACATCATCATTATTAACATTATTATTGCTATTTAAGCTACAACCGTAGTTGGAAAAGTAGAATGCTATAAGCCCAAGGGCTCCAACAGGGAAAATAGCCCAGTCAGGAAAGGAAATAAGGAAATAAATATACTACAAGAAAAGTAATGAAAAATTAAACTACAATTTTTTTTACCAACGTTAAATAAAAAAAGAAAAAACAAAAAGAAAAAAAAAGGAAAGAGGAAGAGAAATAAGATAAGTGTTCCTGATCGTACCCTCAATCAAGAAAACTCTACCCCAAGGCACTGGAAGACCTTGGTACAGAGGCTATGGACCTACCCAAGACTTGAAAACAATGGTTTAATTTTCCAGTGTCCTTCCTAGAAGAGCTGCCTATCACAGCTGAAGTCTCTCTTCTATCCTTAGCAAGAGGAAAGTAGCCACAGAAAAACTAGTGCAGTAGTTAACCCCTTGAGTGAAGAAGAACTGTTTGGTAATCTTAGCGTTGTCAGGTGTATGAGGACAGAGGATGGTGTAGAAAGAATAGGCCAGACTATTCGGTGTATTAGAAGGCAAGGGGAAAATCAGCCGTAACCAGAAAAAGGGATGCAGTGTTGTACTGTCTGGCCAGTCAAAGGACCCAATAACTCTCTAGCTGTAGTATCTCAACGGATGTCTGGTGCTCTGGTCAACCTATTACCTACTACCCTTTCCTCTCCATCAGGAAAACTCATACAAAAACGTTTGGAATTGTAGCTCTTTCTGCGAGGCAATATAGAAAAGCACAAAATACAAGATATTAAGATAAATAATAACGTTAAATTGATTGATATCAGAATATATATAAAACAAGAATTGGGTCAACCAGCTAAAAAATCTTTGCACCCAGTTTCAACTTCTGAAGTTGCAGTTGCAGTCATCTCTAACAGGTTTATGAGGCATATAAAACGTAAAAAATATTTCATGTGTGGTTTATAGCCTCTTGCTTTTCCAACTAGGTTTGTAGCTTACCTAGTAATAATAATAATTATGAAGAACGAAATACATGTGAGAAAAGAGAAAAGGAAATACAACATACAATTTTTGAACACATCTCCATTACAATAAACATCATATAAAATTAACTATGAATTCAAGATATCTACAAATGTGGAAAAAGAAGCATAATTGGAATAAAGTTACAAAAATACGGCATGTGTTCCTACGCATCATTCTCAGTTTTTATATATGAGTAGTATAAAATGAACAACAAAAATATCTATACAAGTAACAACAAACTTACAAACACCCTAGAAAGTATCATGTTTGTTACACTGCAGATTTTTCGACCAGGGAAATTATGCAGTTTGATCAGGTCAGGATCTGGATGGATAACAGAGAAAAAAAGACGAAACCCTCATCTTTGCTCTAGCGCATTAACATCCAATGGGGTCAAGGCAGACCTATTAACCTTAAAATTGGATCGATTCAAACTTTGGCAAAATTTATATATTTATATTATAGAAACTGAAAGCGTGATATCCTTCGCGAAGAAGCCCCAGGCTGCCACCCACACAAAGGAGTAGTGCATTAAATTACTATAAGACCAAAAACTGAATTACACCGAATTTCATTACAGGGATAACGACGTCGACTGCTTTCATTTGCGTCCATTAATCCAATAACGCATTCACTTTTTTGCATAAACGATGAAATTCCAACGACCGATAATCATCATTTTATCATTTCATGTCATTTTCCTATTATCAGAGCAAATTGGCATTCGGGTGACAGAACGGCTGCACGCTGACAGCATTCCCGCATGTGGTTGTGACAGTATGCGTGAGTGCATTATCATATATATGTAAATTAGGGGCTATTTTATGAACCCAAAGACTCATACAGAATTTGAATAATCAAAAGGCCTATTCGAAGGGCATCAGTTTGGACTTTAATAACCAAAGCAAATTTGCTCGGTCATTTTAATGTTTAAAAATGTTCAAATTCGTAGTTTTCTTTAAAAGCTTGAACACACTGAAAAGCCTACAGAAATCAAATAAATTGCACTCTAATACTTACTTTTGTTACCATTTTTCTGATTAAAAAGGTTCCTCATGCGCATACCTGCCAAAAGTGAAACAATCCTTAACTTGAACAATTCACAGACACGGTCTTACTTATATCTTAATCTACATATAAAAACATATCCATCTATGCATTTGTTTTAATGCACCTTTAATACCCTAAATTCATCTAATTTATTTCCTAATTCAAACATCACTTACTAAGAAAATCTACTCGCATAGACACTATAATATTCAAGGCATTATTCCCCTTAACATCAGCCATCTTTACTTCCATCAGCTGATTCAGTATCTCCCTTTACAATCTCTTATACACAAACGGTCTTTCTAATTAACCTCTAATCAGGGCCGTTCATATTTGTTGGGGGGAGTGGAAATATTCCAAATCAATCTAATTAAACTATTCTAACTCATTACATTCAGTTATCTCATGTTAAATCCAGGTCTACTTATTTTAACTATTAATCACAATTCAACATACCCCGCCTCCATTAATTTCAAGTATCATTCTAATTTGACTTTACAGTCCAACAACCATTTTCTCTTGAAATTTGAATAACAGACATGGATTTCAACCTAATTCCACGATTTTCAACTACAATCGATCGAATTGTGATATCACTGAATCTTTTGACACTAATTTGCCTCCCTCTTGAATCCACCCGCAGGTGCAGCTTGGAGCCCTTCGTCGGCCATGAGGATCTGGTTCTCCGGCATGACAACAGTCGCAGCGACGCTATTCATCTTCCTCGTGGCGTAGGACTAAGAATGTTGACAAAATATAAATACAGATTAGGCCTACGACATACCAATCCAGTCACGGCCGAATGTATCATTTATGACTTTAAATCTAAGAAATGTCCTATTTCAACAAAATATTTCCACTTTATTTTTTGGCTGTAGGATTCCCTAGATGTGTGAAATATTCGCGCATTCATACACAGATACATGTATAATTGTGCATACACACAAAGTATGTTCATACATACAGCACACATATACAAATATATGTATATATATATATATATATATATATATATATATATATATATATATATATATATATATATGTGTGTGTGTGTGTGTGTGTGTGTGTGTCACAGAGCCATATACACATTCTTGAATATAACATATATAGAAGTATGTAGTGCTATTTAAGCATACATACATTTAGGGTATAAGGGATCAGTGTACATAGAAGAATCTATAGCCTTTTTATTTTCTTGCAATGACCAATAAATATAAAAAACAGATCTTTACTAGTACATAAGAGGTGTTTTAAAATTTACAAATTAGCAGCAGATTACTGTGAATTTTAGAGTTCTTAGCCACGGTGCCCGTTTTGGATGGCTTCGGTGGTATGGCCTTAGGTATCTTATAAGACAAAATAAAAAAAATAGGAAGTCCATCTTGAGCCCTTGGAAAGATATGAGTAATCAAAAGAATTATACATATGTAAATATTTATAAGCAATATATATATATATATATATATATATATATATATATATATATATATATATATATATATATATATATATATATATATATATACTTTATTCCTCGTGACCAAGTGTATAGCATCGTGGACTTGGCAGACCACACCACTGCCAAGTCCATGAGTTCGAGCTATGCCAAGGAAAAGAATGTGCTGACCTTTGTCACGGGAAATTTCGTGTGTGAGTGGGGATGGATTGTCATGTAGGGTCCAGGAAGATGAAGCTTAAAACGTCATTATTTGTGTGAATAATATAATCACTGCCGCAAAGATCTCACACTGTAGGGGCTGTTGGTTCAATGCCAAAATTTTGTTGCAACCATATATGCCTATAGTTATCTATATATGTATAATTCTTGGCTCATCATCTTACTAAATAACACATGAAATTCTGCGACTTCATAATGTCAATATGTATATAATAATCAATGTTCTTAGGATAAGCTTGGAGGTTAAATGTACACATTATAGAGATATTATACAAAGTATAATTACTTTGTACTAATAAAGCTTTTGCTATATAAATAAAGAGGGAAAACCTGTTTATAATCACATTCAAAGGTAGTTTTTCCCAAGTATTTTAATACACTTGTTGTGTGAATGCATTGAACTATCCAAAGATCTACTTGACACATAGGTAAATAAGTAAACTGTAAACAAACATGTAGTGTATATGTATACACACGTATATATACATATCATGGATGTGTGATTACAATATAACTTATGTATATATATAGAACACATGTGTGTATATATGTATATGTACTGTGTAATATATATACATATATATGATAGCCGTCAATTACACAAAGCGTGTTTTAGATGATTTTGAATCTAGTTTGTGGCTGAACCATAATCCATATCAGATAAAGTATTTTCGTCTGTCCGTCTGTCTGTCTTCTTTATGGTTGCCTGCCTGTTTCTAACTTTGCATGAATGTCAGTTTTTATGTGAAAAAAAAATGTATTTGACAGACCTTTCTATTTAAACATCTCTAAACCTTCCATTATCCTCAGATAATATACTTCATTAATACAGTATAGTATTTGATACATTGATGACCACAACTACTGGACTGCAAGCCTGGAAATGTGGAGAACGACTGGATAACGACTCATAGTATGTAGTGAAAAGGCCGTATAAGGGCACTTTAACATATTTCTTTGAACCATTTCCTACCATTTTGATCTAGAAACGCTGATGATGATAATAATAATAATAATAATAATAATAATAATAATAATAATAATAATAATAATAATAATAATAATAATGGACCACGACAAGAGTTCACCATAAAAAAAAAAAAAATTATATTACTAGGCAGATACGATAGTTTGCTGGCATGAAACTTGATATTAATCACATATTTCATGGTTGTCATGGGATAAATTCTATTACAGATTTGATACATAAATGTCTAGGCTTCTTCGAAACCCGCGTTACTCCGGTGATCTAACATGATAATATAAGTGAATTTTACAAATAAATTTATCCGTTATCCCTATTTTTCTCAGGACCACGAGGTGACCATCGGATATGCCCAATTGTGATGGAATGTTTGAGGGAAAGTAATATTAACCAAACTACAGCGAGCAGGAAATTTCCAAAAAAGATTATATTTGGCAGGCATCCATTGCTGAAACCTCAATTAAAGAAAAAAATGTGACTTTGACTTCTAGCGAGTAACAAGACTTGCTAATAAACTTTTGCGCCTTATTTTCCAATATTTTTTACTTTCCAGGTAGCAACACCTAGTGCGGCCGAAACACCAAAAAAGAACCTAAAACCAAGAAAATATTCAATCTACCATAAACACTTGGTAAAATAAAACCAATCTGAATAGCTTCAACGCAAAAAATTAAAACGCTGAGCAAATTAAAACGATAATATTTTGGGACAAAACTCGTACACGGTCAACGTTCAATGTAAGATGGATGCCAATATATATGTGAAATTAGTCCCATGATAAAGCTCATAAGCATTTTTTTTTTTTTTTTTTTTTTTTTAGTCTGACTTAATGTAGCACTCCAGATAATTAGGACTTCATAATTACGGCTTAATGTATTTCCACGCCATTTAAGTGTAACTCTTTGTAGATGTTGACTGTAATAAAAGATTGCAAAATAGGAAACAAGAAGCTCTATCGGTAACTCGCAATAGCAGTTGACTGTCAACCATTTACTAGGAGAGTAGCGATCGAGAATACCTCAGAAGTGATAGCAGAGTATTAAAGGCCCCGGGTGCCATTCCACCGGTCAAAAATTTCGCGACTCCCCTAAAACTCAGTACCCACCCGACTATTCTCCAACTCATCTCTTCCCCTCACCATAAACAAACCTTTGTTGGAAGAGGGTTCTATTTTTGGTTAGCATTGGTCTGTTGACTTTATAACAACTAAAACTCAGATAGGGAATTCCTGGTTCAGCTCACGTCAAGGCATTTGGCTGATGAGAGGTGCGGTGGCTCCTGTGTAAATAAACATTAAACTGAGATGCTAAACGTTTCGTATTACTTTGTCACCAGCTTGTAAGGAAGAAATCTCTCTCTCTCTCTCTCTCTCTCTCTCTCTCTCTCTCTCTCTCTCTCTCTCTCCCCGAATGATGGCGTTGCTTTCATCTTCCCTTAATTTACTTTTTTATAAAAAAAAAAACCTTCAACGCGGGAGTTCTTGGAAAAAAAAAAAGGTAAGAATAAAAATTTCAACAACTCAACATCGTCTTCACGAGAACTGCAATTGATCATAACAAAGAAAGCTCAAGTCCCTGTCTTTTTTATTCATATATGTTACTTCAATTGCATGTGCCGTCTCTCTCTCTCTCTCTCTCTCTCTCTCTCTCTCTCTCTCTCTCTCTCTCTCTCTCTCTCTCCATTTATATAAATTTTCATAATAACTATTTTCCTTTAAATCTTAATATGACAGTCACACTCGTTCTCTTTTCTGTTTTCTGTCATCATCATCATTCTCATGATGACATTTATTTATTCATCAACAGAGACCCAATTATGATTAATTATCATTAGTAATAATATCATTAACGGCAGGAGATGTTAAAAGGGCAGGTAATGTCGTTGTCTTTGTGTATCTATAATTGAATCCATTTCTTTCCGGAATTCAAATGTCTTGCAATTCGTCACACTTTATCACTGATTATCAGTATATGAAAAGGGGGTTTACCTGATCGAAAAGTCTCTCTCTCTCTCTCTCTCTCTCTCTCTCTCTCTCTCTCTCTCTCTCTCTCTCTCTCTCTCTCCTTCCAAGACTTTTAGGACAAAAAAATGAAAATGTTCCATAGTGCTCAGACTTATGCAATCTTTGGGTCTTCCGGTGATAAACCTAAATTATCTATTCCAAGAGAAATTTAAATTTCTCAGTTAGAGAGAGAGAGAGAGAGAGAGAGAGAGAGAGAGAGAGAGAGAGAGAGAGAGAGAGAGAGAGAGAGATTCTGTGAAGGGCTGAATTCAGTATTAAAATGTAAATTAATAATCATCTTTGGTTACAATTTGTTTGCTCCTTTCTCTTGACAATCATCTTTCGGTTTTCTCTCTCTCCTACTTCATAAAAAGGACTGATTTCATATACATTGCGTCCTAAGTATCTATCTCTTCTAACATATTAAGCAAAAGTTCCTTCATTGCAGAATGCCGTCTTCCCCAGTCTTCTTTAATTTCCGAAAACTGCGTTTAATAAGAGAAAACAAGGATATTGCCGTTCAAAAGAAAATGCTGCTTCAATTCTTTCTTCATCATCTAACTTTCTGCATCGGCATTTTCAGATGTTTACAGTCATTTAAAACTTGACAAAACATTTAAACAATTTGTAATAGTACTGCCTCTCTCTTTCACACACACACACACACACACACACACACACACACACACACACACATATATATATATATATATATATTATATATATATATATATATATATATATATATATATATATATAAAATACATACATTTGTAAATATAACGTGGTGTGTAAGCGCGCGAATTTACACGAACATCATTCCAATACATACAGAGGAATCCTTTGTTAATATTAAGGACCAGGATTTTATTAAGATAAGGAAAAAAATCCCATCATCAGAGGAATTATTTTCATATTAAAAGTAAACTACTCGATCCCTTGCTCCCTTCTCGACACTTATTCCGATAATGCCAATTAAATGATGATAAAAAACAAGAAAAAAATAAATAAAAAAAAAAAAACCGCCAATCTTCCAGTTCCAAAGGTGAAATTTCCCCCCTTCTAAAAATCATCACATTCCATCTGCATTTGAATAAAGGTTCTCCTTTTTTCCAGTCCATCAAACTTAAGCCAAAAAGCTTTTCTCTTTTATAAGCAAAAAACCCATCCCATTCCCTTTTCCTCCAATATTTTTTCCCCTGGCATTTTGGAAGGGTATCAAAATCCCCTTTCCGAGGTCTATGGAACCTGCAAACGAGAATGCTCTCTCTCTCTCTCTCTCTCTCTCTCTCTCTCTCTCTCTCTCTCTCTCTCTCTCTCTCTCTCTCTCTCTCTCTCTCTCTCTCTCTTCAATCTTTTTCGTATTTGTTGAATGAATTATAACCTCCACCCCTACGTCCCATTCGGCCCAGTCCCTCCTCCTCCTCCTCTACCATCAACACGTTTCTCTTCAACCTCTTGTTAGTCTTTGGCTTCGTCCCCTCTTTCCTTTCCTTCAACGACCTCAGACAGGAAAAAACACTAAGAGCCACAAAGTCATCATCATACGATCTCGTTGAGATGCATTCTCATACTGAAAAATAATGTTTCTTATCATATTATAACCTTCTTTCCCACAGTCATCGCTTCCCTCTTGCATATAGCCTAAGAGAGAGAGAGAGAGAGAGAGAGAGAGAGAGAGAGAGAGAGAGAAAATGCAAAAAAAATCAAAGGACATCAATGTGATTAGACGGCTAGTGCAGAAGTCTGAGCTAAACCATATCGTTCCAAAAGGAGAAACAAAATTATCTCAATAAAATGAAAAAAAAAAATATATTCTTCGTTAATTTCAGACATTGTTTTCATTAACTTGAGATCTTATTCCATTATATTTTATCATTCTATTTGAATATATTACTCGATTTACTTTATATTACTAGTTTCGTGTATTATTTTAGCTCTATGAAATAAGATAGCCATTTTTGCAATTCCCTCACTCTTTTACTTATTTTCTCCTTTTCTTAACTTTTACTCATTATAATGTTCGAATTTTATCATAAGTCTGACTACTTCCAAGCTAACATATTACTCAAAACCCTTAGCAAAATTTGACTTGCAATTAGTAGCAAACTTGCATAAATCCTTTCAGATTCAATGAAGAAAACACTGATTCGGGGCTCTAATGACGATAGAATTCATAGTAAATTAAACGTCTTTCCAAATCAAAATATTACTCAAAACCCTTAGCAAAATTTGACTTGCAATTAGTAGCAAACTTGCATAAATCCTTTCAGATTCAATGAAGAAAACACTGATTCGGGGCTCTAATGACGATAGAATTCATAGTAAATTAAACGTCTTTCCAAATCAAAATATTATACACAACTCATTTGACTAATGATATCATGCTAAATACTGTTATCTTTAGCTCCATTTTCCTATTTTTTTTTTTTTTTTTTTTTTTGAGGTATTGGTATACCTACAAGATCTACTTAAAACATATTAATATTTGTAATGAATTAAAAACTTTTGTTCAGACAATCATCAAGGCATTTGAAATAATGCATCAAAGTTGTGTGTTCATAGCTTTCAGATCCAGTTTACTTGCCTGCCTTGTGTGAAATTCCTAATAGATTAAAATAATTCGTATTTCAAACTTGGATTGGACCATTACATGGCTTTTGGTTGTATAAAAAATTCTAAGATGTCCTTAAAGACTTGTTATTTAAGGATTCGTTTAGATTTCCCGACAACTCAATCTTGCACTAATAGTCAATGCCTTCCCCCTTCTACCAACCACTGACCTTTTAAACTTTATTCTTGACCAACGGAGGTAAAAAGAGTCAAACCACCTAAAGTTCTTTGCCTTTGCTGCAATCGATGTCCACATCCGAGTGATATTCAGCCAATGCTTTCACCCTCAAAGAACTCAACTTCTCGATTCATAAAATCATACGTCATTTCTCGCAAACTGCTGCCGATCCAAGCTACAATCGAGTATAATCAGCAACTGTTTCTGTATCTTGTGTTTCAATAGAAAATGGCGTTTACCAACGATCATTAAAACATATAAAGCAGTTATTCATAAAAAGAAATCTACAATTATAATTAAGGGTTATATAGGAGAAACCAATAATTCAAAAAAAAATTTCTTATCCTTCCATTAACTGAACGAAAAAAAAATGTTTCTAGAATAGAAACTAAAGATGTAAAGTTTTGATCCAATCTGTCATCTTATTTCTATTATTCTAAATGTCAGTTTAATCTCGAGCAAAGGCTAAAATAATTCTCGGTATTCATTAGTGAAATTATTGCTTTTGTCGAGATTCAAAAGAAATTGTAATATTTGACGAGCTCGTGTCGTATCTTTCTTAAGGATACAGACGTTATAAAATATCTATCACCATTAATAATAACATTACCTTCAATATAACCATTAAAACCATGATAGCATTTTCATTAAGATTTCATAATAAATAATAGAAACATTCCCTTTCTATAATTATTTCATAACTAACGAATATTATTACTATCAATATTATTATTATTATTATTATTATTATTATTATTATTATTATTATTATTATTATTATTATTATTATTATTATTATTATTATTAACCACATAATTATTGCTCCCTTTATTCGCAGATTTACCCACATTTCGGCGCCCTTCTATTCTAATTTGCTTTGAAACTACTTCCGGACATCCTATCCTTTACTTTATATACATAACGGCATATAAATCACATCCAATTTTCCTAGATTAACCGCAAGACTCATTCGTCTTCCTTTATTGTAATAAGCAATAAATTTCATAGCTCCAGTCTCTCTCTCTCTCTCTCTCTCTCTCTCTCTCTCTCTCTCTCTCTCTCTCTCTCTCTCTCTCTCTCTCTCTCTCTTCTCAGCAATTAAACTATTAAAATCAAACATGATCAAATGCA
>NC_090751.1:62566811-62571811 GCF_036898095.1 Palaemon carinicauda
CTTAGATCTCCCTTAGGCTAAGACAAAGTTCTTGGCTGCGGGTGATCTGTCACTAAAGCAAGGTTGGCAGGACCCTCTTGTCCCTTCCCCCTCTATCTCCGTAATGGCCTAGCCATTACTGTACTGTACCTTGCCGGCCGGCAGAGCTGGCCGGCAGGGGTATTACTGTACCGTATGTCATTCTACTTCTGGACCTAGTATAGGTTGGGATATGGATTGACTAAGCCCATTGCCGGCCGGCAGAGATGCTGGACGGCAAGGGTCTTATGTTTTCGAGTGCTGCCCGGACCTCTCTTGGTCCCTCATCCATGCCCGCCGGCAGAGCCGGACGGCATTGGTCAAGGAAGCCTGAATTAAGTTTCTCCCCTTCCTTATATGCACTCTTTCGGTTGCCGGGCTTGGGGGGTTGTGTACACTCTTATCCCGGCATCCATTCTATTTTCTTCTAGTGCTGTACCTGTCCCGGCTGCCGGCCTATGAGGCCGGCTACCGGCCTATGAGGCCGGCAGCCGGGCAGGTGTAGTCTTCTGGTTCTTTTGCTGCTGGCTGGCATCGGTCTTGTACCTTTGCCGGCCGGCTTATGTCAGTCCTTGTCTGCCGGTCACCAAGAGTGTGGCCGGCAGCTGGGTACTACCTTGTGTAGTTACTGGCCGGCAATCATTGCCGGCCAACACTGGCTGTTGCTGGCCGGCAGCTGCTGCCGTCGGCACAGGCATTTGAACCAGAGGGCTGCCGCCCTATAGCTGTTAAGTAGTATACTTTAAAGCTAATTGTGGTGTGTGCCGGCCGGCAAAGGCAGGCCGGCACACATCCTCCTATACTGTACTAGTATTCTTCTGTATAGCATATACAGTAAGAAGAAAACTATAGTAAAAGTTTAGGTACAGCACTGTATCTTCTAACACTATTGTGTTTTCTTACACAGCCCTTTGCTGTTGCCCTCAGACAGGAAGCAGAGTTCTTCCCCGTCTATTATCCAGGATTTTTAAAATCATTGCCTAGGTGTGAGCTCCACCTGTTTCCTCTGGAAACCTTGCATTGGTTACTCTAGTAGAGATAAACCATCTTGATTTTATTATCTGGAAGGCTGCAACAATGGGTTGTGAGGGAAACACAAGTGTGTGTCTTTCATTTATGAATTGTTATGCTATACTATGCATATCCAGTGATACATAGTTCACTTGATACTCATGGAAATTTCTTCTCTTTACAGGAGGACCCTCCGAAGTGCGGAAATGTTTTCTGCAATGTCCGCAGCAAGAACCTCTGCGGACATGAGTGTTGTAGGAGACACGCAGCATGCGCTGTCTCCAAGGATGATCTCCAGTATTGGGACCCTCAGGTATGTACTGTATGCACTAACCTGATTACTGAGGCTTTTGATTCCCCTAGAACGGCGGAATCAAGGGATATAGCTAGGGAAAAGCTTCGTACTTGGGTAAGGGGCTTCAAGAAGAACACCTCTGGCCCTTATCTTCCAAGTGAGAAGATGAGGGCGTATCTTTTTCCCCAGGCATCAGCTGAGGCAGTGATTCCCCAGCCTCAAGAGGAGATCCTTCAAGATCAAGTCCAGGTGGACGAGGAAGTCGCAGATGCGATGCAAGACATCCAGTTGTGTGACAGGATGTCTGACCTGGACGAACGTTTGGAAGAAGACCTCCTGGCAGAAGGTCAGGATCAAGTTCAAACCCCGGATGTCGTAGAGGATGAGGTCGACGAGGTGTCGGCTACTCCGGTTCAGATGCCGGAGCCTATCCCCTCAACATCGGCTGGCCTCCCAGTAGAACTGGGACAGGCCCTCTCTTCGATTGTTGGAATGATCCAACAAATGCAGAAGGAGAATCAGGAGAAGGCGGCTGCAATGGAACTGCGTATGCAGTCCCTGGCAGAATCACATGGGCCCCGGAAAAGGCTCAATGTGAAAGACCTTCCCATATGCTCAGATGCTAACCCATGGAGGTATGCTGAGCACATGCCGATGACGACTGGAAAGATCGTCATCTCGGATAAGCTGGGTTCAGTTCCCCTAGAGGAGGTAGAATTCTGGTCCAGCAAGGCATCATATCCGGACTGCTATGTCCGGCTGAGAAAAGAACCAGCTTCAAGGGAGGAGACAGAGCCGAAGGAGGTCATTGTTATGGACCACGCTAAGGCTCAAGCCCTACTTTCATCCTCGATGAAAGAGAGGGGCTTCTCGAATTCGAAGGTAGCTGCATTAAGCAAGAAGCTCCCTTCGTTTGTGTCCTCTCCTGATAGAGCCTTCCCCTTTTTACAGAAAGGGTTTGCGGCTGTCCTAAAGGCAGTCGAGGCCGGCAAGCCTTGCCCCTCCCTGGAGGAGTGTAAACCATTGTCGCTGGCTCTACCTATGGACCACAAAGACTGGAAGGATTTCCATCTAACATTCTCAGTGGGAAAGTTGGAGGCTGATATTGCCGGACGGCAATTCGGCGAGGACCTCCCCAAGCTGTCCGAATCTCTTTTACGAAGAGAGTTCGAGACAAAAGAAAGACTGGCTGCCTCAATGTCTCATCAGACTACTCTCGAGACGATGGCAAGTGACCCCAAGGTCCATGAAATGTTCATGGTAGTGGCTAAGTCTCACTTAGCCACAGTGACGAAGGACCTTTATAGCTTCGTCAAGGCAAGGAGAGCTTGCAGGGAGTTCGTGTTCACCGGGGCTTCGGTGAGACACGAGCCAAGGAAGTTAATCTCCTCCAACATTTGGGGAAAAGACCTTTTCCCTACCGATGTGGTCAAAGAGGTTGTTGATAAGGCCGCCGTGGAGAATAGAAATCTTCTCCAGAAGTGGGGCCTGGCTATCAAAAGAAAATCTTCCCCGGATGAGGGTCCTCAACCAAAGAGGAAGAATATGAAGACTAGGCTACCATTTAGGCCAGCCAAGCCTTATAGACAGCAACAGCAACTGCAATTGCCTTTGCCTCCAGTGCCCCAGATGGTGGCACAAACCCCGACTGCCTTTCAGTGGGTACCCCAGGCTGTGCCAGGTCAGTCAACCACATTCGCCCCAACGTTCGAAGGACAGTCTTCTTCCTTTCGTGCAAAACCTAGAGGAGCAGCCAGAGGCTCGTCTAGGCGCCCCTCAAGGGGAAGGGGATTCAGAGGTGGTCGTGGTCAGGGAGGCAAGACCTCAGGACGGCAGTCCAAGTGAAATGATGCCGGTAGGAGGGAGACTGATGAAATTTTGGGATCGCTGGACCTTCGATCCCTGGGCCCAAAGCCTACTCAAGAATGGACTGGGTTGGAGCTGGTACAGCACTCCACCCCCATGCCTTCGGTTTTTCCAACACTCCACCCCCATTTTGGAGGAGTACGTTCAAGAACTGTTGGAGAAAAATGTGATCCGAAAGGTGAAGTCCATCAAATTCCAAGGGAGGCTGTTTTGTGTTCCCAAGAAAGACTCGGAAAAGCTCAGAGTCATTCTGGACTTGTCACCACTCAACAAGTTCATAGTGAATTGCAAATTCAAGATGCTAACACTGCAACACATAAGGACCTTACTGCCCAAGAGGGCATACTCAGTCTCTATAGACTTGTCAGACGTCTATTGGCACATTCCAATCAGCCGTCGACTCTCCCCCTACCTAGGGTTCAGGCTACAACGGAAACTGTACGCCTTCAGAGCCATGCCATTCGGGCTAAACATAGCCCCAAGGATTTTCACGAAGCTTGCGAGCGCAGCTCTCAAACAATTACGCCTAAAGGGAATTCAGGTAGTAGCCTACCTGGACGACTGGCTGGTGTGGGCAGCATCCGAGACCGAATGCTTGCAAGCTTCCAGTCAGGTGATCCAGTTCCTAGAGTACCTAGGCTTCAAGATCAACAAGAAAAAGTCTTGACTTTCTCCATCCCAAAAGTTCCAGTGGCTGGGAATCCACTGGGACCTTTTGTCACACAGTTTCTCCATCCCAATGAAGAAAAGGAAGGAGATAGCGGGCTCTGTCAAGAGACTTCTAGATTCCGAAAGGATATCAAGACGCGAACAGGAGAGGGTACTAGGCTCTCTCCAGTTTGCTTCAGTGACAGACCCAGTGCTAAGAGCACAGCTAAAGGATGCAACCGGAGTTTGGAGAAGGTATGCATCAAACGCGCGAAGAGACCTGAGAAGACCAGTGCCGCCTCGGCTACGTACTCTTCTCAGACCTTGGTCCCAAGCCAGACATCTAAAGAAGTCGGTTCTTCTTCAGCCACCTCCCCCGTCGATGACGATTCACTCAGACGCCTCAAAGGAGGGATGGGGAGGTCACTCTCATCGGAAAAAAGTCCAGGGGACTTGGTCCAAGCTATTCAGGACCTTTCATATAAACTTTCTAGAAGCTATGGCAGTGCTCCTTACCTTAAAGAAAGTCTCCCCGCGTCACTCGATCCACATAAGATTGGTGACAGACAGCGAGGTGGTTGTGAGATGCTTGAATCGACAAGGGTCGAGGTCACCACCTCTCAACCAAGTGATGTTAGCCATTTTCCGATTGGCGGAAAAGAAGAAGTGGTACCTGTCGGCAGTTCACCTCCAAGGAGTCCGCAATGTGACAGCGGACGCTCTATCCAGGTTCACACCGATAGAGTCGGAATGGTCCTTAGACGCAGGATCATTTTCCTTCATTCTGAATCAAGTCCCAGAACTGCAAATAGACCTCTTTGCGACGAAAGACAACAAGAAGTTGCCCCTGTACGTGTCCCCGTACGAGGACCCCTTAGCGGAAGCAGTGGACGCAATGTCCCTCGACTGGAACAGATGGTCCAGGATTTATCTGTTCCCTCCTCACAACCTTCTGTTGAGGGTCCTCAACAAACTGAGATCCTTCAAGGGGGTAGCGGCAATAGTGGCCCACAAGTGGGCGAACAGTATGTGGTTCCCCTTGGCGTTGGAACTACAGATGAAGTTCGTGCCGCTACCACATCCAGTTCTGACCCAGCGAGTCCAGAAGTCGACTGTCTGCGCTTCATTACAGAAAACCCAGACCCTGCAGCTCATGATTTTC
>NC_090751.1:62576811-62581811 GCF_036898095.1 Palaemon carinicauda
AGAGAGAAAGAGACAACTGGAAAGGTTGAACTTGAAGATAGGACAGGGTAACAGGGTCGAAAATATTTGGTTCGGTATAAAACATATGTTGGGGGAAACGGAGGAATTAATAGGAAGAACCAGCGGATATGTAGTGTCGAAAGGAGAAAAGTGGTGGTGGAACAGAGAGTTGCAAGAATCAGTTAAAAAAAATCTAAGGCATTCAAGGACTGGAAAGTAAGACAGGCAAAGGGAGCAGAGGAATGGTATGGAAAATAGGAAAACGATTCTAGGAGGAAAGTAGGTATGGCTATTGGAAGAGCAGTAGGGCAGTTAAATGAAAGGAAGGAGAAAAGGATATTTATAAGATTTCAAACTTAAGGAAAAGGCAAAGACAGGACTAGGGGCAACTGGTAGTCCTCAGGGATAGAGATAGAAATATACTGCATAGGGATGATGAAATTAAGAGAAGATGGAGAGAATATTATGAGGAACTATTGAATACTGAAAATAAAAAAGAGGAGCTGGGAGAAGCACAAAGGATGGAGGGGCCGGTGATGGAGATACATAATACAGAAGTGAAGCGGGCACTGAGTATAATAAAGAATGGTAAAGCACCAGGCCCATAAGAGTTTCGAGTTGAAATGGTCAAGATACTAGCTAGAGGGGGAAGAATGGATGCTGAATTTATTAAGAGTAATATGGGAAGATGAAATAATGCCTAAAGCCTGGGAGGAGAGTATAATGGTATCTATATTTAAACAGAAAGGTAACATCATGGAATGCAGTAACTACAGGGGAATTAAATTAACAGAACATGGCTTGAAGAAGAGAAAAGTTATGGAGAAGTTGGTTAGAATGAAAGAGATGATTTATAAAAGAACAAGGACATAAGTAATAAAAGCTGTTGAAGAAACAGAAACCTTTGAAGAATGTGTTGGATCACATCAGGGGTCAGCATTAAGCCCATTTTTAACTGTGATGGTCTTCGATGTGTTAAGTTAAAGGATCAGAAATGAAGAATTGTGGGAGTTGCTATATGCAGCTGATTTAGTGATTACTCTTGAAAATGAGGAAGAATTACAGAGAAGGGTAGTAAAGTGGCAAGAGACTTTGGAAAAGGGTGATTGAAGGGTGAATGTGGATAAGACTGACGCCATAGTTAGCAGTAAGGAAGGTAGGGACAGGAGAGTCATACATGAATGTAGGGGAGTAATTATAAAACAGGTAGAACAATTTAGATACCCGGGATCTACTATAAATCAAGAGGGGGATGTGAGGCTGAAGTTGAGGATAGGATAATAGCAGCATGGGGAAAGTGGAGAGAGGTAACAGGAGTGGTATGTGTTAAGAAAATGCCAATCCCAGTAAAAGTCAAGATCTATAGCACAGTAATAGGACCAGTGTTGATGTATGGATCAGAAACTTGGGCTTTAAGATGAAAAAAGAAAGCAAAGCTTGAGAGAGTAGAGATGACAATGCTAAGGTGGACTATGGGAATATCACTGTTTGAAAGACTGGTAAATGATGAAATAAGAATGTTAGGTGTGGTAAAGATTACTGAGATGAATAAGAGTGTCATGACTGAGATGGTGTGGCCACATGTTAAGGACGGATGCTGGGGAGGGAGTGAGGCTAGGGAGTGAGGAGAATTTGGGAGGAACCTGTAAGGGGGAGAAGATCAAGAGGGAAGCAGAGAATTAGATGGCGAGATAAGGTGGAGGATGATAAAGGGAGAATAGGTTTGGTGGAAGAGGATGCCTTTGATCGAAGGCATTGGAGAGGACGCATCAGGCAACCAGCCCCTTAATGTAGGAATAATGGAGGGGAAGAAGAATAGAAGAATATCCATATCCTCTCTGAAGATGAGAATACCGCAGTTAGTGACAGAATGAAGTGCTCTTTGAGAAAGAAAATCAGAATAGCAAAGATGTTTTGTAAAATTAACGCCACTTAGGGAGCCATAGTTTTCAATCAAAACTGCATGAAAGACGGTCTATTTCCGACATTACAATCATTACTATCATTATTATATAACAACATTAATCTACAACCCTAGATGGAGAAGCAAAATTCTACAAGCCTAAGGGTCCTAATATGGTAAGTAGCCCAGAGTGAAAACAAAACAGAGAAGTTAAGAATAAACTATTACATAGAAATAAAAAAGATTAAAGGTAAAAATAAATAACTTCTTTTATTTACGTATTTTTTTTTCCCATTCGTATGGGATAAGTATGGTGGCCTTTTTTAGAAGGACTTTGCTTTGGCTTTAGGGTAGATCGCCTACCCTGCCTAACATTGCTTAGACATTGTAAGCATATGTTCATGTGTTGTACGTCACCAGTGTCCTTCATCCCAGCAGCGAGGAGTCGTGGCACGGTTAGGTCAACAGTTTGAGACGTGTGAGGTTTCTGTTTTGTTTTTATATATTTTCTTTTTTTTAAGGTTTTGGAGTGGCTTTGTTTGTGTGTGTAGATAGTCTGTAACACCCATTTGTTTTAAGCAACCTATCCGTTGATTACTTACACAATCTTGAGGTGTGTATTGTCTACAGTACACAGACCATGCTACATAGATAAATAACATATAAACTATGGGACAAGACTAATATCAACCTCATCAATAAAAAAAAATAGTTTGAAAAAATTTTAACTGTTGAGTTCCGTTGACTCAATTTTTTGTTAACAAAGATTATTCCACAGTATGGTTACAGCAGGGAATTGGTTCGTTGCATATTCTGCACAGAACTAAACTCTTCTAAAAAACGGGGATGCAATGCGCTTACAAAAGGAGCGGCCAGATTGTTAAAATTAAAAGCATACCTTACACTACGTGGTGGATGTAATAGTCTGGGAATAGAGTGAAAACAAGAAGTAGCTAGTGTCATGAAAAATCTTGAACACTATGCACAAAGAGCTATTTGAGTGACAGGACTAGATACTAATATCCTGATCATAAATAAGGAACTTGATAGACTAAAGTTTTGACATTTAAAAGTAACCCTTTCATTTTTTACTCAGACTAGATGGATTCACCGATTATTTCTCCCGTTGAGGATTCCGTCCACCCACCAATGCCAATTTCGAAGGGATACTTCACAGTATTTCAATGTTTGGAACAGGACTAATAATAATCTTTCTCACCGTTGTGTGAAGTTGAAATAATAACGGTAATGATGTTGATGATAAAAGGCATTCCTAAAACTATTTCTATGATTCAAGCCATTTCTCAGAAGAAAGGATGACTAATATAAGGAAAAGTCACAACCACACTCTTCTTCGTAACCACAGACTTGCGATAGCCCTGCTAGCAGGTGAGAAGTGAATGGCTTATCACCTGACATTAGCCGACACTAATGAACATTAGGATAGTAACTTTTTCCTTTCACAGCAATTTGCAGAACAAACAAAGCGATCGCCTACCGGCACAAATAAAGTCATTCTTTCGACACTCAGTAAACATTTCTTTTAATAAAGTTTCTCGAACACATCGATTACATCTTACTGACTACTACTACTATTACTATTAAAAACTATTATCACTGCTATTATGAGACCGGATTCAAAGAAATAGTTCTGAATTTACAACACTGGGAGACTATAAAAATTCTACCAATCACTAAGGAAATTAATTATTAATTATCATGAACATTGATTCCCAGTTTGAGAAAATACTATTCAGCATATATATAAGGGCAAATGACACTTCTATTCCTGCACGGACTGAGCAATAAAAAAAAAATTCTTTATGGCTTTTGCATACGTAGGAGCTCAAATTTGTCATAATGGGAGCCCTAACTCGTTATGATAACCAACACTCTTCATCGACGTTCATTTGTCAAATGCAACACTAAATTAGAGGTAAACAAATCATCAGCAAACGGCATCCGTCAAAATGCTAAAAGCTAAACATTACATAATTCTTAAACTTTTCACTTTAGTACAGTTCATCTTTCAAATGGCTTTAAAAGCTCATATTTTGATCAGAAAGTCCAGGTCAACTACTTTTTCTGGAACAAGTCATTAGCCTCGAAATAAAAATTCACCAAATATCCCTCATCCTCCCACCAAAGAAATTTTGTGCATCTACACATTCCAACACAAGTGACCTATAAAAGCATAGCAAAAAGCAAGGTAACATACATTACAGTTTTATATTATAGATTTTATCACAGCCAATTTCCTAGAGCCACGGTGCAATTCAAACTCTTTTATGATGCTTTTCGGCACAACTAGATAACAAGATTCAAATGTATGAACGGCTAGCTGGTGTATTTTTAGGACCAATTAAAAAAGGCCCGGAGTGCTTCGTCCATTCGATTAATTAATGGACTTAATAAAACCTTATCTCGTTTCTCTTTTCTGTGTACCGTTCTAACACTCGTACACACGCGCGAGCACTATTTAATGCACACGATGATCGTGTGCTCTGAATGAGTGCCAATATGGCGGCCATTACGGAGAATAACATAGTGCCAGGATATTGCAAACAGTAATGACACAGAGTTGCGCGATCAATGACATGGCAGCCAATGGGTTCATGGATTCAAATCCCAATCATGGAACGAAGCAAGGAATGCTTTCCATGGCCGATTTACTTAATGAAGCAGAGTTAATTTTGTCATGCAGTTGTAACGTCAGTTTATTCATTTAAGGTATCAACACCCATATTTGGGAAAGAGTTTCATTTTTCAAACAGCCTTCATGGTTTGACATGCATTATATACTGTTCAATAACAGGACAAGCATACCAAACAAGAGATCACCAACGCCAGCGGGTTTCTACAATAGTTATGGTATGGACGACCAAAACTGCTCCAAACTAAGGTACTCTTTTTCTTTTTTTTCTTTTTCGTTATTACACACACAAATCATACATACCGAATTCCGTTAAGACAATAGATACACTTTTAAATATGGAAAATAAGAGTTGAAAAACTAAAGGTTATTTATCTTATCGATTCAAGGCCAAATATTGCACGTGCTGTAAATACAGAATGTCCCTGAAGACACAACTCAAAC
>NC_090751.1:62584311-62619311 GCF_036898095.1 Palaemon carinicauda
TGCCAACGTCCACTTCTTTTTCTTACCTGTTAGAATATTCTCTACTTTAGTTTGCTATCCTATCCATGTTGCTCTTTTTGTCTCTTAGTGTTAACCCCATCATTATTCTTTCAATAACTCTTTGAGTTGTAACTAGCTTATGTTCTAAGGCTTTAGTAAGGCTCCAAGTTCTAGTGCTAAAGTTAATGCAGGTAGGACCATTTGATTAAATGCTTTTGATTTAGAGAAATAGGCATTTTATCTTACATAATCTCACCACCCCATGCTTATCCTTCTTTTAATTTTGGTTTCATGCCCTGGGGAAACACTTACTGTCTGTCCTAAAAACTGTTATCTACAAATCTCTAGTTGCTAAGGTATTCCCCATTAATGTAAATTCCTACGCTTTTCCAATTTAAATTCTTGAAAAACTTCTCTTAGGCACACTGAATAATTTACGAGATGAGATTTCCCGATCAAAGTCCTTTCTCAAGCAGAATTTTCTCTTTATGTAGTTTTAGAATTGCTGTACTACCCGTATAGATATCTTAAAGTGTATTAATAAGATAAATCTATCCCTTACTTTTGAAGGGCTTTCATTAGTGCTGAATTTTGACATAATCAAAAGCATTCTCGTAGTCTATATATGCTATACATAGTGGTTTGTCATACTCCGTTGATTTTTCTATAAGCTGGTTAATTATATGGATATGATCAGTTGTTGAATACCCACTTCTAAAACATACCTGCTCTCTTGAGTCTTTAAAACTCAATTCGTTTTTTTTATACGTCTAATATGATCTTCGTAAATATTACAGAGAGTAAACTTATTGAGTGATAATTTTTTAGGTCTTTTGTATCTCCCTGTTTGTGGATTAGTATAATGATAAAAGTTTTTCCAAGCCATGCGTATACAGCATTTTTGCAGACATTTTGTGTAAAGTTCAACGAGTTTTGCTACTATGAAATATCTTCCATTTATTATTAACTCAATTGTTAGGCCATCTTCTACTTCTGCTTTACTTCTTTCCGTGTTTTCCGATACTTTCTTTAATTGTCCTAATGTTACTTTTGGTACTGGCTCAGGTGTTTCATTATTTATATTGGAAGTTTTTTCTTATATCACAACAGTATAGCATTGTATACAAATCCTCTGCAATTTTTATCACTCCATCTTCATTGTTGATATTTCCATTTTCATCTTTTACATTAAAAATTTGTTAATGCTCTGCTCCAAGTCTACTTTTCATCAATTTGATGCTTCTTCCTTTTTTAGTGTTTCCTCAATTTTCGTATGATAGTGTTTACGAATGTCTTGTTTTTTGGGATAGTTCTGCTAATTCTATTTCATCTCGCTTGGATTTTCCCCTACTTTCCAATCTTTTCTTTAGTTTTTTTTTTTTTTCGGATAACTTTTCTTGATCTTGTTTTAGGAACTTTCTTTTACCAATCTTCTTTTGATAATTTCAATAAAAATGTTGTTAAACTACCATCCCTTAACTTCTTTATTAGCTTCCATTTCATCATGTAGCTGGGAGTACCTATTTTCTATTGTTAAACATCAGATTTTCTCCTATTACCCGAGTGTTTATTTTCTTTCTTAAAATTTTTTCCACTTATTTTCCTTAAAACTAGACAAATTTTACTTCTTACCATTCTATGGTTGCTTAACTTTAAATTGTTTAAAACTGTTACATTCTTAACTAAAGTTACTTTTTCACCAAGAATAAAATCTATTTCGTTTTTCCGTTTGGGCTTCTCGGGGTCCATTTTCTTATTCCATTAAAGTGATCATGATTTCGAAATTGCTTCTCTCAGCAAATTCTATAAGCATGTCTCCATTGTAATTCCTAGTGTCTACTCCAAATTCACCTACTACTACTGCTCTCTTCTTTTGACCTACTTTAGCACTAAAATCACCTAAAACCAAAGTAAATTGAGTCTTACGTTTTTTTTTTTCCCAAATATATCTCCCGATCTTCCTGAAAAAAAAATCAAATTTCTTCCTTTTCAGTTTATACTTCTTATTTAGTTTGATAACCAATCCTACAATTTTATCACTAGTACTATAAAAAATTTCTATGTTACCTGCAAGATTGTTATTAGTTTATTAGTAAGTAAAAAAAAAAAAAAAAAAAAAAAAAAAAAAAAAAAAAAAAAAAAATTCTCTCCCTTTCATGTCCTCTAGAGGAAAATATATAACCCTCACTTAATTCTATACAAGATTCCATAGTTCTTCTAATTTCACTTAATCCTATTATATTCCCTTAGTATCCTATTATACATAAATACACACAAATACACACACACACACACACACACACACACACATATATATATATATATATATATATATATATATATATATATATATATATATATACATATATATATGTATATATATATATATATATATATATATATATATATATATATATATATATATATATATATATATGTATTGATACTGATATTGATATTGGTGTATAATGAGTCTACAAAGACTAGAGAAGTTTCTTTCTACTTCGCCCTCCTTCCAGGACCAAAAGATTAAGCAGTCCAGACTCATGACTTTTTACAGCTGTTTCTTTCCGAAAAAGGCCCCTTAATTGGTAAAGTGACACTGGCCGTAACGTTTCCAGAGCTGGTTCATATTTGGCTTTATCCTATTATAAAATATTCCAGTCATTCTTCTCACGAAGGTGAAAACTGTGAAAAGGAGGTTATATCATACCAAGAGGTACAACAAGAAGCTCTGTTTCTTGCTGTTATGTTCTGATTACATCTTACATCTGAATCATAATAAAGCAAGAATGTAACACGAATGAATGGGAAAAAAAAATCAATACAAAAAATAAATGTGATCGCAAACGCACAAATAATTCATACCATTCTCTGCATAAATAGAAAATGAATAACCAAGTATAAAACTGCTTGCCAAAATCCGCTTCTAAATAATTTTCCGTTTATTAATTACAAATTGGGCACAGAAGCTCCCACACAGAAGCAAGCAATATCAGCGACTCATCACCTAATGAAATTCTAAATTAGTAGAAAAACAATGCCAATTTATAATCCTTCATTTCCATATTGAACGGAACACGCTTGCCAATAGCTCGAAAGGAAAGCACTAAATTATACAATAAAGAGGAAAATGAATTTGGTTAGGAATTGATTTCGACGGAGAACAGATTCGCAAAATGAACAAGAAGTTAATCAACTAAATTATTTCTCTGAAGTGTATCAAAAAATCTAAAATTTTCCAGTTTGGCTATACTATTGAGGAGAGAGAGAGAGAGAGAGAGAGAGAGAGAGAGAGAGAGAGAGAGAGAGAGAGAGAGAGAGAGAGAAGAGTATATGCATTAATTGTTCAATCACAAGAAAATTTTTGAGTTTCAGGAAACCGATCAAATTAAGGTTATTTTCCATGAAAATTCATAAATCAACTTTCAATTCTTTCCAGGACGTTTTCTATACAATACAGAAACGCAACTCGCCATTTCAATTCCATTCATACTCATGAGAAAAAACCACTTTTATGAAAAGTAAAATAAATTCAATTAAATCATAATCCAAATAATTTACAGGGAAAAAAATATTCAAATTATTGACAAAAAGTCGAGATTTATACAAGAAAATGAAAATATGAAGGAACTTCAAAACCAAACTGAACAATATAAATATGAGGTATATGAGAGGCATTTTATCAGTATGGTAAATCAAATTTCAATCACATACGTAGGTTGACGCATATGCGGTACTATGATCACCTCACTAAGAAACCCATACTATGTAAACAGATAAAATTTCCCAACACAACATGCATTTCAATTGCAAGAGAAAAATTTGACTGTTAACTTGCATGCTGTTTATTCCTGTGTTTTTCCCCAATTTAACCAAAATTTTAGTAATACACTTCAGGCTGCTAACAGGTAATCAATCATTCAGGACTAAATTTTGCACTGCCTTTCCCGAGGCAATGTTTTATTTTCACTCAATTGTTTCCTATTTACTTGGATTCATGGAAAGATGAACATGTGCCATTTTTAATCTTATAAAAAGATATTAGGTCCCAATTGGAGATAACCGATTGTTGTGAACTAATATTCGATTTCTTCCTTTCTTTAGCTTTTTTCTTACAATTCTTTTCCATTTACAGATGGGTCAGTTCGTCTTTATCAATAAAAAAATCAAGTAAACTTTAAGAATTCTTTCAATCTAATCACATCCACATCATAAACTAAATGTTCTGTAACTACAAAGATCAAATTTATTTAAATGAAAAAAATATACATAATAACAAATAAACGGGAACGTGAATCTATAATGCCATGGAAATGTAAAGAATTCAGATATATAATGCACACGAGACAATAAGGTACAACGGATTTCCCTTCCAGCATCTTAAGAAAATCTCGTTTAAATATTCATTTTACATCCCTTGAAAACTATAGTGCAAATTGTTATGCTCAAAATATTAATAACACAAAACCTAATAACAAAATATGAAACATTTCCGGATAAAAAGATATCAAAATTATTCTTCAAATTCCCTTATGAAACTTTCCAGGCATAAGTTCGTATTTCTTTTGGGTTAGGGTGTGGTGCAGTGACAACACTGGGTGTTTGGAAGTTTCGTATTCCTTTCATGCTCCTATTGTGTTTCAAATTTCATTCATTGGTGATATTCAAAGTTGAAATTATTCTAAAATAAAGCACGGAGAAGACGATAAAATCTAGCAATTTAACTCTGCAATAGCAACCACAATACTAATAATTATGACTACATTAACAATAGCATATAATCACTGGCATTAATTCATAAGGGAGTCATTAAAAAAACAATTGCAGAAAAATCTGGAGACCATATGGTGTAAGTCTGATGCTGAAAAAGGTATATTAATTTTGAAGAGTCTGAAACACTAAACTTAACCAGATCTCACTATATACTAATTTTGAAGATACAATGACATGCATGTCTACGACATTTAAAACTTAACCACATAACCGTGGGAAAAGGTAAAAAGCACACTTGATTTATTACTGAAGCTTCATTTCAACCATGAAAAATAGGAAGTTGTTGAACAAATAGTCGGCCGAACATGCTACACTAGCAGTTGATTTCTATATGGTAGCTCAGAAAATTTTCACGTCATAATTATAACAAAAATAGAAATATTGGTGTATAAGATTATTTTGAATACTCTATATTAAAGTACAACGATTTTTTCTTAGGAAAAGATATAAAGAAATCCCCAAAATGCAAGGCCAAATTCAGATAAAAGGCAAACTACTCAGCTAATCAGGAACGACGGAGCTTTTTCTTAATGTTCATCAGGAAAATGGAAAAGAATAAAAAAAGTTTGCAAGCCAATACATACTTCTGAAAAAATGTTCGCAGGGTCGACATATTACACGGGAAAAAGTTAGGTTTATTCAGACTCGTTATTCGACATTTTTCTGTCATTCCATGATCAATTCTACGACGGCGGAATACAGATATTTACACATACTATATCTATGTACATATTCATACACCTATTTGTATGTATGTACTTATGTATGTATGTATGTGTTCAATATATATATATATATATATATATATATATATATATATATATATATATATATATATATATATATATATATATATATATGTATGTATGTATAAGTGAAAACTAAAGTAATTTGAATAAGAAAGGGAAAGTGCATAATAAGAACATAGATTCTATGAATGACATAACACTGATGAGTAAATCATTAGAATTAAAGGGTACCATTAGGACATGATCGGGTTGAGAGCTCGAAAAGTATGTGCGAGTTATTGCGATTTCCAGATAGTGCTTACAACATAAGGAAAACGGCTAGATTAGGGAAAATAAATGCTTCATGAAGAAAGAAAAAATTATTAATTTAAATGTATAAGGAAAAAGCAATATCAACTTTAAATTGTAAAAATACAATCTAAGAATAACGAAATTTTAAACGTATAAAGGCGTTGTCGAGACCACAGTCACCACACTTATATGGATACTAGGTGGAGTTGAATGTGAATCAAGGGAAAGGATATAAACACTTGACATAATTCGTCTGCCTTTAATGTTGAGTATGGATACTTGAAATGATGTGAGAAGTAAAAGAAATACCATGGGTATCAAAATATATCTCAGAGTTAATGAAACTTCATTTCTTAAGAATTATATAGATGTGAGGACAAAACAAAATATTATAAATTCACAAAGTAGTAGTATTGAAACGGAATAACATTCAAATCCAAGAGGTAATATCAAAATGGCCTTCAAATCTCAGAAATAGTATTACAACAGAATGATCCTTACTCCAAGAAGTTGTATTACAAAAACAAATATCTTTAAATCTAATTAGTAAAACTACAAAAGACGACCATTAAATACTTTATTTCAAGTAGTAGTATTACAACAGAATGGCCTTTAAATCTTTATAAAATGCAGCATTACAACAGAATGACATTTAAATCTAAGTAGTAGTACTAAAACAGAATGACCTTTAAAGCCAGTAATAGTATGAAGATTATAATTTAGAAGCACTTATTCGGAGACATAGGAGACTTTACATTTTTGCAAGGGAAAGAGGTCCGATCTGACTTAGTATATCTATACTCAGCTAAGAGCTGTTGCTCAGAGAGAGTATACTTCAACACAAAAAGAATACAATTTGACTGTAAAAGAAACCCTTCCTGATACAACCCAAAAACACAAATGGTGGGCTACCCTTAAATTTGCATTCTTTGGTGCAGAATTAACAGCTCCTCCTCTACTTAAACCAGAAGATTCTGTCCCTTACTGTCCAAAGGAAAAGGAAACTCTTTTGTAATATGTGTTTGACAGTATGCAGAGTAAGGAGGATCTAGACCTTCCTCATTCCTGTTTTCTTGAGGCTAAACTAACTTGTCTAGCTTTTTGGTCCAACTGACCTTGATTATGGAGGTGTAGACACAAATGATATTTTTCCTGTGTGTTTTTAAAGACACCGCAGTTTGCTTACCTCCAATGTTGCCTGTTATGTTCCGTAAGTTTACAAAAGGTTTTCTTGCACTTGTTGGATCACTGTTACTCTATTAGGTAAATATGTTTGTGGTAGTTCTAGCCCAGTTGACTACAATCCCATTTCCATAACTCCCATACCATTTAAAGTTTTAGAAAGTCTTTTGGCAAAACTTCTTAAGAGTTATGCTGAAGATGATAATATGTTGCCAGTTTTACAGCTTGGATTTTGCAAGAGCCTTGAGCATGGGACTGCCTCCTTAAAATTTCCAATGCTGTACGTATGACTAGCCTTGATTTTAGTGCTGCGTTTGACCATGTTAAACATGAGGCCCTACTTTCAAAACTCTCACGGATGGGAGCAGGTGGGTCTTTTCTTAACATCATTATTGAATTTTTAATTAATAGATTGCAAAGAATTATTGCTGATGATTATAGTGACCATATGAATGTAATACCTGGCGTTCCTCAGGGTAGCAGGGTAGTGTTATTGGCCCCTTACTTTTCATACTATACTGTATATGCATATTTTGTTTGACATGGAAAAGAAGCTCATTCCATATGTAGATGATGTTACTCTCTCTCTCTGCACCAATTCATCTCCAGTATGTAGACCTATGGATGCTGAATTCCTAAATAGAGATCTAAGATTAGTCCATGGTGCCAATTTTGGTTCATAAAGTTGAACACTTACAAAAACTAACGGTATGACTATAAGGACGACCTTTGCTCAACTAATTTTGTTTCTGGTGGCGTCAGAAACGTAAAAGCAGCGAGCAAAGTTTGGTATAGGTTTTTTCGTATGATTACCGAAGTAACAAGAGCTGTGCTCATTGGTGGCTAAAGACTGGGGAGATTTCATTGCCTGACGTACGAACATGTTTTTAACAATTGCCAATGATACACCATTTCTGTATAATCTACTTTTAAAGTTTAAACATGGTCCAATGAGGCAACTTTAACCTTGATAGTTGTACAAACAATATCCTTTCAGCCTTTGGATGGGATGGCCGATGTTTATAGAGATTGTGATGCAAGATTTGCAGCAATCTCTAAAATAACTCGGGATCGTAATATTGATTTAGTTACTAAAGAAGACCTGAAGCTAAAACTAGAATTTTCCGCAGTTAACAGGCAAAGAATGCGGCAAATTAGCAAGTCGAAGAAATCTCTTTCATTAGGTCTTCATAGATCTCTCTGCAAGTTTCAGGTACAGTATAAACTGCTTGGAAATCCTTGTTGTATTGTGTATTGAATTCTCTATAGGTACATAGTGTTGACAGATGAAGTAATGTTGCCTGTCAGTAATAGAGCTTCAGTGCAAAAACTCATATTAGTATCTTGTTCAGTTATTGCAGGTTCCTGTTTCGAATTAAGGTTGCAAAACATATTTGAATCCATTCTCATGTAATTTATGAAATCTAGTTCCGATTCACTTTACAACTGTAGTATATAGTAACATGACTTCCCTAATTTTGTCGCCTTTCCAAACACTTTATGCACCAAATTTTCTTCCTTTTTTCCTATAACACACAGCAATAACAATACACAAGGTAATTTTCTTTTTGCGCGTACAACTGTCCATTTTCTCGTTACTCGTGCACCAGTCAGGCAATCACTCTTGCAGCCATGACAAGGCTCTCACTGCTCAACTGTCATCGTTTGGACGCACGCCTAAGGATCTTTACCGAACTTTGTTCGATGAGACAGAGCCTCAGTAGGTAGAGGACAGTACCCTCTTAACATCCTAATCTTTGCATTGATAATGCTTCTTCAACTATATAAATCTACTTTAAAATTTTTGGTGTAATCTTTTATTGCAAATTTACTTTTGAGAAGCGTGTGGTCTATTTCTTTTTCAATTGCACAAATAATGGCTTATTGTGAGCCTTTCAAGATTTTAAGTGATCAATCAATCCTTAAGATAACTTTTAAATCTTTCCTTTTACCTTATTTTGAGTAATTTTCTCCTTTCTGGTCTTCAGCTGCTCTGACTCATCTTATTTTATTATTATTCTTTTTATAGAAACTTGATGTTTATCAAATTTCTTATTCCTAATAAATATTAATCTCTGGCACCATCGTTAGCATTCCTATTTATGTATGATGCAGAAGTTTATTTCATAATTCTGACCATCCATTGCATTTAAATCTTCCCAGAGAGTACCATCTACCAGATGTAGTATAAGGTATGCCGTTAATTTTAACAGTCTTGCCGTCTCAATCACAAGGTTCAATAGTACACAGTATTCTAGAACTTTTATTCCAGCTATGACCAGATTGGGGAATGGCTCCTAATCAGGCAGTTGAAACGGTGAAACTTCAGAAGTTCAAACTTAATGCAAATGCTTTTATGTTGACCACGTTCACATAAGTCTTTCTTCCCAAATTATGTGAGGCAAGATAATTTTAACTTTGTTACTGATCTTAAAATATTTTTCTTTTATTCACTACTTCTCATATGTGGAAGCTAGACATGTTAACAAGAGAGTTCAGTTCGATTCCCAAGCAAACAAAAGTATTTGTGCACCTACCACTGTAACCCACAACGTCTGTTGACTAAAAGGTGGGGTGACATGCCTAAAATAACTCTGAAAAAATAAACAATATTCATAATTCACTCGGAACCTTATATCAATAAACATTCGGCCCCATTTTCGTTTGTTGATAAAATTAATTACACCAGCAAGTACAGGCCGCAACCAGACTCGCCAGATTTGGCAAAGGCTGCACCGCCATTGTGTGACATCAGGGAGAGACAACTTGACTCTGCCACTCCATTTATTTAGATCAGTTAAGCACATGAAAATGGATTCAGTAAGCGAACACAACGTAGATTTGAGGGATTTTTCTAAAGATTTTGATGCTATAAACAAAGAAGATGCAGCAGATAACGAGGATCAGTCAATAGCAATTCTGAAAACATATCAGTTCGAACTAAATGAATAAAGTAGCCAGGAATACAACAGTGAAGCTGACAATTTTCCATTAAGAAATAAGAGATTTAAAGAAAAAATTCTTCATAAGAAAAAAATAAAATAATCAATGTCAGTTTTGAGGGGAGGTAGCTCAAAATAGAACAAGCTAGATGTTTCTGGACAGAGTTTACATAAACGGGAAAGAATAATGCATGGTAAATTCTTCTATGCATATTCTGTAATTAATAGAATGTCACGCAGTAAATTCGTTTATAAAAAATCTGCATTGAATAATATAAGTACATGAAATATTGTGGACTACAAAGTATTGTTTAATTCCAGGTATTTAAACTAGAATGTTTGTAATTTATTGTGCAGGAAAGAATCAAATATTAAATAAAACAATATACTGAAAATAATCAGATAAAATTGAGTAGAGGAAGGAAAATAAATTGAAGGGATAATATATCAAAATTTAATTTTGAAAGATGGTGCTAATTTATGGAGAGAGAGAGAGAGAGAGAGAGAGAGAGAGAGAGAGAGAGAGAGAGAGAGAGAGAGAGAGAGAGAGAGAGAGAGAGAGTTTTAGTAGTTTTTTCTTTTTTTCAGTTTAATATCTACCATTTTTGGAGTGTGATCTTCTGCTCTCTATTTACAACATATGCATGAAGGCCTCATTTAAAATAATCATCATATAAGCTGAGGATTATGAACAGAGGTAATGATATTATTCAGTTTTTATATTAAGCTTTGGAGTTAGTGTATAAAATGTGTTTAATACATTATCTATCAATAATATACAAGGTCCCCAAAAATAATGTTTTCGTAAATTACCTTTACCGTAAAATAAACCACACCTCACTTAGTAAATCCTTTATAAAATATATCTAAAACCTTTAATACCTATTCTAGAGAAAATATATTTTGTACATTAGCACAAAAGTCCCTATGTATCTTAAGCATCAACTCGAAAGCACTTTATGACTGGTTCATGGAACACCATGGCCCTTTTATTCTGACTGCTTTAGATACGAGGGGCGTTCACTAAAGGTTTCTCCTGACCCACTTCCAAGTGACATAGAAAGACAAAACTTGGAACACTTATAAGTCTTTCTCTACAAAGGCACCACAAGATTTACGCATTTTCCCATCATTTTATGCAACTCTGGAGACCTTGTTTGTAAAAGTCGGTGGGTTGAGTGTCTCATCATCTGGAGAACGTGTTTCATTCAAAAATAACTTCATGGTTGGGAGGAGGTGAAAGTCAGATGATGCTAGGTCAGAAGAATAAGGTGGGTGCAGAAGAATTTCATAGCCACAAGAGTGCGCTTCGGTCTGGGCGATATGCAAATTGTGGACTGGAGCATTGTCTTACAAGAGTCGGACTTCTCTGGTCAGCATGCCTCGCCATTTGAGTTTGATGGATTCTCGCAATTTACGTAGTAGTGAAGCATAGTAAGACCCAGTAATTATGGTGCCCTTGGCAAGGAAATGCGTCAGCACAGTCCCAGTAATTGTAATACCCTCGGCCAGGAAATCCGTCAGCACTACTACATGCTGGTTCCAAAAGACTGTACGCAAGACCTTTTCTTGCGTACAGTGGGGGTGGTAAGTCAAAGTGCTTCCACTGCATACTCTGGACTTTAGTTTCAGGATCAGTGATGGACCCATGTTTCACCCTGTATGATAAGTCTGTCAAAAAATGCTTCCTGGTTCTGTTGACACATTCAAAAGCCTTTGAGCAATTCACTCGTCCCCGCTTCTGAAAAGAATAATGAGCCTGGGAATCCACCGTGCAGACACTTTATGCATGTGCAAATGATCCTGAATGATTTTTCTCTACAGACCATACACATTTATCTTCAGAATTCGGGCTAACAGACGAACAGTTATACGGTGGTCTTTCAAAATGGCAGCCTCTACTTGATGGGGGGCCTCTTCATCAATGGCAGAATGGGGGCGTCCAGGAACAGCCGCCGTTTTGACATGTGTTCACCCACATTTGAACTGGTGATGCCAGTGTTTTACAACAGCATATTATGGGGCAGCATCTCCATATTAGTTTCATTTCATCGAAGGTCTGTCTCGGCATGCAACCTTTCAAATATAGAAACCTTATCACTGCTCGGTACTCGGCTGGGTTCATAGTCACACCTTTAATGAATGTCTCTTGTATGCATGGGAAAGATTTAAGAACTAAGACTGCATGTTCCGAGAATATGGAATGGGAATGTTTATTCCAAGCATGGATTCACAAATCCTACTTGCACAAAGATAACAGTGCTAAATCCAAATGGAAAAGTTGATGGTAAATCTCAAGTTCTTCGTGCTGATACGGAGAGCGATTTTAGTAAGATCTGTAGATTCTAGATCTTAGAATAATGTCAGAGCCAATGTTACTATGAAGGTCAGCAAAATAAGATCAGAGGTTTGATAGTCTTTTTATGTCACTTCAAGGTCAGACAGAGAGAGAGAGAGAGAGAGAGAGAGAGAGAGAGAGAGAGAGAGAGAGAGAGAGAGAGAGAGAGAGAAATAATACTGTATATTTTAAATTGAACATAAAAATTAAGAGAAAATATCTAAATTTCCCCATCACAAAACTGATTTTAAATGTTTCCAGTAAGTAGCGTATATTTCATTGATTGATGGATTTTGTAAGCTGGTGTTAGAAATGTAATGTAGATAGGTTTACTTGTAATAATTTTTATAATCAATATCATGGATTATTTTGTTAGTTGTTACTATTATGATGATGATGATGATGACGATCATTTTATAGATGTTGTTAACATAATGTGGCCAAACGAGACCATTTATTTTTTAGTAATGTTTAGAATAGGAAGATTCTAAAGCCACGAGGTTTGGCTGGACGTCCATTCGCCCCATGTGCATTAAACTTGAGCGACTCACTCTTTTATTCGAGCCCCCCACTGCAACACACCTGAGACATTACAATTCATAAAATCTCAAACAATCTATACAAAATAATTTATTCTGGCAAATCTAAATTGTTTACATCTGCTTCTCACAGCCAAAGTCTCTCAGTGACGTCACAGGCACTTCCCGGCCAAGCAGCCGAAACGGAATGGCACATTTATGGCGCAAAAATAAATCGAGAAAAGTATGGTAATAAAGCTCTATTAGAGAATAAAGCGACAGATGACCAAAACCAAAATCAATCACTTTGTTTCTGTTTTGGTAGCTCTTTTTAGAAGGAAGAAGTTGTATTCACAACGTCGGCCCACCTTTAAGCGTATGAATATACCTAGCTATTTGAAGGCTGGGGTGGGTCGCAGCCTTGGTACGGAAGAGCATAAGACAAGTAACACATTAACTAAATTCTTGCCAAGAACGAAATCTTGACAATCTCTACAGTTATCTAATAAAAATACTCTGCTTTAAGCATTTCACAGATGGGTCGTCGGGTGGCCAGCAACTAGGGATCTTTCCCCATGCCTTGCAAATTCCAGTCCACAGACCATTGAGCAAGTGCGCTACTTGTAATATTTTACTTAATCTTTACGGCATGTAGAATCATGAATACATAAAATAGCACACATCTATCTCTCTCTCTCTCTCTCTCTCTCTCTCTCTCTCTCTCTCTCTCTCTCTCTCTCTCTCTCTCTCTCTCTCTCTCTCTCTCTCTCTCTCTCTCTCATAATTGTAAAAACAATATAATTGTTTCACTCCCATCAATGGAAACCCAACAAGTTCTCAGAATTTCCATCAAAAATAACAATAGAAGGGAAACCTTGAATGCATTCAAATGAAATGATATCCCATATGTACAAAACGTGTAAATAAAGAGAAAGATATCTGAGAAAAGGAATCACGTAAATAGATGAAGAATTATAAATCAAAGGCTCGAAATTAAAACGTAATGAAAAAGGCGAAGACATAAAAAATAATGCTCAACATAAAGATACTGAGAAAGGGTCTTGCTAGATAAATTATCACCTTGCCTATCAGACGAACTATACACATGACCAACGTTGCTCTAATAATGTGAATCTGTGTTCATCAAATATAAATATCAAATGAAGTTTACAGATGGGGAAAAATACTGAAACACACTAATTGCGCAAGGTAAAAATACAATAAATAAACGAATAATTATGAAAGGTAGCTATACCCAACCATGTAATTTATCATAAAAGGAGATTATACTATATAATAAAATAATTGAATGATTAAACACGTTGAAATATGTCATAACGTAATATCACACGAAATCATAACAGAAGCAATACACGAAATAGCAGAGTGCAGCGCCAGAACCGAGAAGGAATACCACCAATATTGTTTCATAAAACAAGAGAGGCGATGGATGTATTGAGGAAAATAATACGAAAAGACATATCCAAGAATGCAGCAAACTCGGACAACTTCAAAAACTTACATTTTCTCGCCTCAACGCAAACTGGGTCTCAGTAATATCTCTCAGTATTACAGGAATATTTATTTTATATCTTACAAAATAAATATGAAAAGCGGATTATTCAAAAAGTATATTACACAGTAAATAGTGGTAAATAAAATACTGGCAAGCACTTCAATACAAAGGTAATCATCAACTTAATGGCAACCAATATATGAAAAAAAATGAATAAATACTATAGACTAGACTCATTCATACTACATTAAGGATTTGCATAAAGTTTTACTAAATAAATCCATAATAACAGTCTTAGAAGAAGTAATAAAATGTGGGAATTTAAGGAAAAATAGTAATAAACGTATTCATAATGCGGCGAACCACACGAACATATCTGGCATTCTTTATCATCTTGCCGGCAAACTTTGGCTAAACAAGAAATAATAATAATAATAATAATAATAATAATAATAATAATAATAATAATAATAATAATGATAATAATAATAATAATAATAATAATAATAATAATAATAATAATAATGAGAGGGAGAATTTATATTTTCCATAATTATAACAATCATATATATATATATATATATATATATATATATATATATATATATATATATATATATATATATATATATAAATATATATATTACTTGCTAAGCTACAAACCTAGTTGGAAAAGCAGGATTCTATAAGCCCAGGGGCCCAAACAGGGAAAATAGCCCAGTGAGGAAAGGAAACAAGGAAAAATAAAATATTTTAAGAACAGTAACAACATTAAAATACATATTTCCTATATAAACTATGAAAACATTTAAAAAACAAGAAGAGAAATTAGATAGAATAGAGTACCCGAGTGTACCCTTAAGCAAGAGAACTCTAACCCCAGACAGTCGAAAACCATGGTGCAGAGGCCATGGCACTACCAAAGACTAGAGAACAATGGTTTGATTTTGGCGTGTCTTTCTCCTAGAAGAGCTACTTACCATAGCTAAAGAGTCTCGTCTACCCTTACCAAGAGGTAAGTAGCCACTGAACAATTACAGTGCAGTAGTTAAACCCTTGGGTGAAGAGGAATTGTTTGGTAATCTCAGTGGTGTCAGGTGTATGAGGACAGAGGAGAATCTGTAATGAATAGGCCAGACTATTCAGTGTATGCGTAGGCAAAGGGAAAGTGAAGCGTAGGCAAAGGGAAAGTGAACCGTAACCAGAGAGAAAGATCCAATGAAGTACTGTCTGGCCAGTCAAAGGACTCCCATAACTCTCTAGCAGTAGTATCTCAGCGGGTGGCTGGTGCCCTGGCCAACCTACTACCATATATATATATATATATATATATATATATATATATATATATATATATATATATATATATATATATATATATATATATATATATATATATATATATATATATATATATATATATATATATATATATATATATATATATATATATATGATAAATTTTTGCACATTTAGACGCCTTTATCACATTCAAATAAGTCATATATTAATACATTGATGTCTGGATTCTCTTATCGACCTCTGGATCAGAGCTCCATGTTGGAACCACTCAAAGACAATAGCTTCTGACTGGCCGGGAATCGAACCCTGGGCCAGGAAACTTGTATCGCTGTGACGATACCAATGGCTAAAGGATATCGTCACTGTAATACAAGTTTCCTGGACCAGGGTTCGATTCCCAGCCGGTCAGAAGCTATTGTCTTTGAGTGGTTCCAACTTGGGGCTCTGATCCCAAGGTCAATAAGAGAATCCAGACATTAATGTATTAATATATATGGATTATTTGAATATACACACATATATATATATATATATATATATATATATATATATATATATATATATATTTATATATATAATATATATGTGGGTGCCTGTGTGTGCGCGATTGTGTATGTATAATATAGCATCTATTACTGCAAAGTCAATGAAAACGGCACTTGAACCGATAAAGATCTTTCAAGCCACGTGGAAGTAACTGCAACTAGAAGCAAAACCTAGAATTTAATTCGTTTTCCTTCCACCTTCAAAGGTAGCATTGAACAATGAATAAACCCAAGGCATGATATTACGTGCCTACTAAACACCTAATATATTATGCTATGAAAGAAGTTTTAGTAAATGTAAAAACGTAATGAGAATATCACTGTTGATTAAAAAAAGGACGTTTGACTTAAGATACTTATTTTTACTATGTTAGGATTCTGTTTAAAAAAAATATAGGGGAGAACCCAATGTTGCATTGCAATATTTAAAGTTAAAGGTGTAATAGAAACAACTGACTTATTCATAAGATTACAAATGCTATACTTACCACTAAATTATGTAATACTCAATCGCCATAAGTGTTTTCCCAATGCATTCAGAAATCTCAAAAATAAGTTCCAAGCTCATGGAGTAAGGAAATGTGATACAGGGGTGTGGTTTCTTTTTTTATGGAATTTGGTTCACATGGCCAAGCGCTGGATGCCGTTAGGTCATATAGTTCTGAAGAACAACTAGAGGGAACAATGCCTTTGTACTGAATATTAAAAGTCAAGATAGAGGTAGGATAGCGAGATCAATGAAAGGAAGAAGTTATAGAAGTAAACTAGAAGACTAAAAGGGGGTGCAGCCAGGCACTAGAAGAACAACCTAAACTAAATGAGTATGGATGATTGATTGGTTGATTGAAAGTTTTCTGGCATCCTGACATCTAAGGTCATTGACACCTATAGCATTTATTATATATGAAAAATAAGAGAGAATTCAATTATAACCATAAAAGTAAAGACGTCATTATAATAGTTAAATAGTTTTCAGAAGACCTGCTTCTGAAATAAATCTAAAAATGCCGCTTGCATAGTAGGACACATCATGTCCATGAATCTTGGCAAGGATGAACCTGCCACCCTCACCTCGAGCCTCAAACAAATATCTATTTCTTAAGTTATTATAATTAGGGTATTCGGTCAACAAATGCCTCACTGTTAAAGGTACTAAACAGTCCTCGCAATACGGTTGGTGTTAGCCCTTCAGCAGAAACTCGTGTGTCAACCGAGTGTGACCAATACGGAGACGACAAACAGTCGTCTCCCATTTTCGGGGTATCATGTTATACTTCCAAGGTGATATGACATTTGTTACTTCCCTCATTTTATTGCCATCTAGACTATCCCAGTGTTGTTGCCATTTATTACAAACCAATATCTTGATGTAAGGTAGGAAGTCATTACCAGGAATGGGATACCTACTTGGTTGCAACTCGGATGCAGCATTCTACGCCAGTAAAGAAAATCAGCCTTCTCATTCCCAGACACACCTACATGTGCTGGAACCCAACAAAATCGAACTGTTGTACCTCTCCATCCAATAATAAAAAGCCATTGTAAAAATTTGCTTTTATTTTAATCTTTAAAATTAAACTTTGTTAAATTATAGAATAAAACTTTTGTTGGGTGAATTCAATACTTGTTAAAACTAGTGGGTTGTTCCCATGATAGTTTGGTTCCAATTTTCATTTTTGTCTTGTCTCGCCTTGCGCTGTCTTTCTGTTCACAGTTTTAGTTCACGGCCGAGACTCGCACAGGGTGGAGGTAAGGGTGGTCTTTGTATTAGCTTATTTTCATTGCTGTTTAGAAAAAGTGTATTGAGCCATAAATAATATTGAGTGTTATTAATTTGTTATAGCCAGTTTTTAACAGTTTGTGTTAAATGTGTATAAATTTTGTTTGGTTCTATATATGGCTGTTATTTTTGTTTTCAGCTTCTGGAGTAGAGGTCCTCTCCAGCCTTTACCCACGAAGAATTTACTGCCAAAATTTACTATCAATTTAGTCATGAAGTTCTACTTTCAAGTTATGTATAAATGTTATGTATAAATAAATTGTTTATGGCTTTTTATACAGTTTATGATTGCACCTCGACTTAGGACCATCCCATACGTCATGAACAGCATGACTTATTTTATATTTGTTTGAATAATACTACAGCCATTCTAAAATCTTTAAAACTAGAGGGTTACTAGAATTAAAAACTTCTAAAGCTTGAAGAACACTCCTTGCATCACTAAAAATTGTAAAATTACCCTTTTATTCCAAAGCTATTTTCTAAATAGCGATTAGTATGCCATACAGTTCGGCAGAAAATATGGAAGCTGTTAGAGGATGTGCACCTCTACAATTAAAATCATTACTATGTACTCCCAATCCAACGCCAGCATCAGATTTGGAGCCATCAGTATATATAAAAGTCGATCCCATATGTTCTGCAATATGTTCCATAAAAAGAGACCTGGATTCTAAGTCTGTCATATGCTTCTTAACTCCAATAAAGTATTTACAAAAAGATACGTCAGGTAATTTCCATGGAGGCGTTGATGATACCTTGAATGGAAGCTCCTTAATTCTAATTACATACAGATTGTTTAATAATTGTTTCACCCGAAACCCATAAGGTTGAGGAGATCTTGGGTACAACTCAAAGTATGTTGAGTGCCTTACAAGGCTTGCAGTCTGAAAGGCTAAAGAATTAGGGAGTCTTTGCAATCTAAACCAATACCGAATAATAAAGGACATTCGGTAAAGGTCTAGAGGCAACTCCCCTGCATCAACAAGGAGACTTGTGATAGGTGAGGTTCTAAACGCTCCTGTGGAAAATCTAATACCAGCATGATGTATTGATTCTAATATTTTTAACTGGCTTGGGGTGGCTGAGGAGTATATTTCGCATCCATAACTAATTTTGGATAAAATCCAGTCCCTGTATAATTTTAAAATAGTATTGCGGTCTGCCCCCATGATGTATGGGACAATACTTTTAAAAGATTCAGAGCCTCAAGACATTTTGCTTTTAATGTTTTTAAGTGAGAAACCCATGTAAGCCTACAATCAAATATCAACCGTAAAAATTTAGCTTCACTTACACTTGGGATCCGTTGACCTTTGGTGTATATATCCAGGTCTGGACATACTCCCCGGATACGACAGAAATGGACAATTGTAGTTTTATTCATATCGGCCCACTGGATAATTTTGTCAATAGAGAGTTATATTTTTCTCTCAACCATTGCCATTCTAGTTCCAGCAAATGATATGGAGAGATCATCCACATATAATGTTGAGAGAACATCCTGGGAAATGACTGAGGATATCCCATTAATTGCTAGTGCAAAAAGGGTTACACTTAACACACTACCCTGAGGAACTAATTCTTCCTGGAATATACTCTCTGATAGAGTTTCCCCAACTCTCACTTGAAAAACTCTTATGTAAAAGAAATGACTGAATAAATAGTGGTAGCTCTCATCTTAATCCAAACTCATGGATTCTTTTAAGTATACCATATCTCCATTCTTTTAAGTATACCATATCTCCATGCGGTATCATATGCCTTTTCAAGATAAAAAAAGACTGTCACATGGTGCTGTTTGGAAGCAAAGTCTTCACAAATAGAGGACTCGAGTTGTATCAGCACATCAGTCGTTGAGTGCATTTTTCTGAATCCACATTGAATGGGTGATAAAATACCCTTCTTTTATGGTACCACACATCAGTCTTACATTGACCATCTTCTCCATGATTTTGCATAAACAAGATGTCAATGCAATTGGCCTATAATTTCCTGCCAAAAACTTGTCCTTACCGGGTTTTAAAAAGGCTAAAATAACGGCTAGTTCCTAAACACTTGCATAACTATGATCATGCCATATTCAATTAAAAATACTTAAAATAAATAACTTTGTATTAAAAGGTACATGTTTAATCATTGCATATGGAATTCCATCGGGTCGAGGGACTGTATTGTTACACGTAGCAAGTGCAGAATCAAATTCTCTTTCAGTAAAAGGAGAATTGTATGACTCTTGCTTTCTTGTTGCGAGATTTAAAACTTTCTTTTCTTCAATGCTCCTATACTGGTGACCAGGAGCTGCTTCACACTTGCACGATACATTTGAAAAAATGGTCAGCCAGGGCATTGCTAACTTCGGTTGCTCCAGTCATATACTGGCCATTTACCCTTAACACTGGTGGTGGGTTTGGGGTGAATTTGCCTGCTATCTTTTTTACTTTCCTCCACACAGACAATGTTGGTGTTCTACTGTTAATGGAGGAAACAAATGACAACCAAGACTGGCGCCTAGCTTCTTTCATGGCACGAAGGAACTGTGCTCTACATTTCTTGTATATGACTGAATTTTCCTCAGTACGGCGCATGTGCAATCGAGTTAAAGACTCTCTTGTGGCTCTGCGCAGGGCAGTTAGTTCTGGTGACCACCAGGGGACTGGTCGTCGTCTGAATATCCCTGTTGTTTGGGAATGGAATTGACTCCTGCTGTGTGAAGAGTTCCATTAAGTCTATGGCATCATCAACACTTTCAAACTGTTCTGTCCTTCCTTCAATTTCACTTAGCTCCCGAAATCTATCCCAGTCCACCTTATCAATATTCTATCGAGGCGATCTCTGTAAAGGTGGACAATTGTTGGTGTTTATAATAACTGGAGCATGATCACTATTATGCCAATCATCTAATGTTAGCCAATTAAAATCGAGATGACAGTTAGAGCTTGCAACTGATAGGACAATGCAGGACAAGGTACCTGTCTGAACATGAAAGTGTGTAGGCTCTCCTGTATTAAGGGGTCCTACATCTTCATACTCCAAAATTGATGATATAATATTACCCCTTGCGTCTGCCAAAACATCACCCCATAAAGGATGTCTACTATTAAGATCTCCTATCTCCTAGTAGAGAAAAGATTGTGGGAGTTGTTTAATCACCTCTACTATATTATTATATATGTTATCATTTGGAGGCAAGTAAAGAGAATAGATTGTGTATTTTCTCCCGACATCAATCTGTACAACTACTGCCCGCCGAGTGGTACAGATAGACAAAGATATTTGGGGAACATCTCCCATGGCTCCCAGCTCGTTGATCATATGGTGTCCTATATCTAACATACTCTCAAGGACAAGGATTAGCATCGAGCTTGCTTTCTTGTTGACATACAGTTATAGGGGAGTGCTCACGTATGAGGAGCTTAAGTTGTTCATATTTCACCATTAACCCTGGCAATTCCATTGCAGAATGGAGGAAAAAACTATGGTTTATTTTTTGGAAGACACCTTACATGAAGTCTTCCCATTGGCAATATTTGATCTAACAATATTTCCCGGTGGTATCTCTAGAGAGGATCTTGATATAGTGGGTTTTGTGATCGTCTTTGTGTCCTTTCGATCTAATTGTTGAGGAGGATGATGGACCTCAACTTGAATTTCTGATTTATTCAATTCACCTTCCAGTTGATCAGAAATATCAGCAGACAAGACATCATATTTATTTGAAGTTGTGACTTAAATGTTTCTTATGGTAGGAAGCGAGAGAGATGGAGGTCTCTCTCTTTTTCGATTAAAAGATTGTGATCTGTCAGGTTTTTGCACCTTCCCCACTACAGGTTCGCCAGGTAAATTGGTTTCAAGTGGAACCTCCATCAGATCAAGCAACGTCACAGCCTGAGAGAGGTTTGAACTATTGTTTAGAATGGGAGTAAATGGTTTTTTAATACCTTTCAGATCTTTAAGTATCTGTTTTTTTTATTTTTCTACAATTTCTGGATATAGATTTTCGATGGGACTTTCAACCTCTTTCACTACTTTCGTATGTTTCTTTATATTAGAAGTGGGAATATAATTTTCGTCCGTGTGCTTTGGCAAGTTTTTCTTCAAACCATTGAAAAAGGTTGCCCTGGTCTTATCTGTTTCTCAAGAGCTCTTTTAAGAGCCTCTCTAAAAGTAACCCTTTCCATGGTCCTAATGGATTGAATTTCTTTTTCAAAAATAAACTTAACACAGCTTTTAGATGTAGCTGGGTGTGCTTCCCCACAATGTATGCAATTTGGATTTTCTAAGCATACTTCATAACTATTTTTTCCACAGTTGGCGCAAACAGCTGGATTATTATCTAGTTTTTGTTTGCATTTCTGGCTTAAATGACCATACATTTGGCAATGATAACATCGCAATAGTGAAGAGATATAAGGTTTCATCTTCAAAGATAGCCAACCATCTTTAATAACATTTGGTAATCTACATTGATCATATGTTATAACCAAAGTAGCAAGAGGAATACGTTGTTCTCCAACTCTCTTTCTCATTCTGATTACTTTTACTACTCCTTGACTTTTCAGTTCCTCCTCACTTTCTCTTTCCTCTATGTCCAGAAATTCTGGAACACATATCACACCTCTACTCTCGTTGAAAGTAGGGTGCGAAACGCATTTTACACTATGACCATCCAGTGTTGTAAGTGTTTTCAACCTTTCACCTTGTAATAGGTATAGTGTCTCTATCAAGAGACTTCCCTTTCCCTGGGGTAGAATTTTTGGCTGCCCACCACATACAGCAACTATTTCCCTGTTAGCTTTAATAAAAACATTTACACATTCATGTCTTCCATTTTCAAATTCTGAAATAAAAAAATTTTCATAATTCACTACTTCATAGTGACCAGGTAATACCTCTACTTTTCTATATTTTTTCTGTACTGTCATCATTTCTCACTCTCTCTCTTCTTCTCTAGTGTTTTCTTATTATTCACATGACAGGAATAAGGTTCTTTTGTAACAATATTAGAACCAGAGTTGGAGCTGTCTGTACTGAGGTCCATGTTTGTACTTTCCAGGTCATCAACAGAGAGGTTGGTTTTTTTCTTTTTTTTCGAAAGAGCAAGCCGGGTTATCCACCTCTTATCAGAGGATGTCAGTCCTCCTATCCCATGTGGCAAACACGAGAAGAGGCTTTAGCTGGGACCAGTCCTCTATTAGAGAGGGGCTTCCTCTTTTAAGGTGGGCGTACACTGGTCAGTGGGGGTGATTAGCCCCTCCCACCAAGGACTCCAATACCTGACGTCACCCATTACCCGCAAATATGTGTTACTTACAATCGGTCACTGGAGCCCGACTCTTAACAGACTTGGTCTGCACCCAATGGGGTCTGCCAGAGGGTGATGGCATCTAAATTGGCACAGGTTGAGATGGAATGCCGTCCATCCCACACTGTGCCAAATCCAAAGCAGCAGCCAAAGTATAATCAAACATGCCAAAGCCGTCAACAATATCGAGCACAAAAGGAAGAGATGGGAGAGAAAAAGAAATAACCAAAAGGAAAAGAGAAAGTGCTGACTGATTGGTGGATCAACAGTGGACACCGAGGTCCAGTAGGAAAGTAGTTCCCACTGCTCATTAGATCCCAGCTGCTAATCCATAAGCAGCAGCCAAAGTATAATAAAAAAAAAGCCAACGTCGTCAACAATATCGAGCCCAAAAGGAAGAGATGGGAGAGAAACAGAAATAACCAAAAGGAAAAGAGATAGTACTGACCGATTGGTGGATCAACAGTGGGCACCGAAGTCCAGTAGAAAAGTAGTTCCCACTGTTCATTAGAGCCCAGCTGCTAATCCATAAGCAGCAGCCAAAGTATAATCAAACAAGCCAACGTCGTCAACAATATCGAGCCCAAAAGGAAGAGATGGGAGAGAAAAAGAAATAACCAAAAGGAACAGAGAAAGTGCTGACTGATTTTTGGATCAACAGTGGGCACCGAGGTCCAGTAGAAATGTAGTTCCCACTGTTCATTAAAGCCCAGCTGCTAATCCCTAAGCCCCCCCATCCTCATCAAGGCTTCAGCATCTGGGGGGTGAGTATGGATGAGAGTGCAAGGCTAGAATACAGGAAGATCAAACCAATTATCATAAATATAACAAAAATAATTACAAAATATATCCCAAGAAATAACATGCTTACAAAACAGCAAAATAAACATAACATTCTATAAATAGACCATGAGTGAACACTGATATATTTAAAAATTAAGGACATGTGACAGCCAAACTACGTTGTGATTCATTTAGCCAAAGCCCTCGTAATACACTGAACTGTCTTAAAGTAAACTAAATCTTGACTTTAAAGGATATTTCACACGTTCAAGGACACGCAAACAATTAGAGATTCCTATTTAAATGACCCAGTTCCGAATGTATCCCTAATATTATACAAACAATGAAGAGAAGAGCCATAAATTTTTATTTTTTCATAATAAAACTAATTTTTTCAAACGTCTCTAAAATAACTCCGTATAAATAACATAAGAGTTTCCTGGGACAAAAGAAAGAAAAGATGTACATTAAAAAAAATGACGGCATAAGTTGTGCCAAAAATAACAGCGTACGTCTCAGTGTCCCGAGTTTCATTTTAGAGAAAAAATATCAACTTTCCGGCGGAAACTTTATTTTTCTTTCTTTCATTTTGAAACCCATGAATAACTTATATTGAGACCAAAACTTCTTGTTTGCGACTTTCATTAAGAAAGCCATCACAAAATATTGTAAGATAAAATATAAGTTTTATCGACAACAAATTTCAACCGATATATCCACCATCTTAATCTGAAAAGTGATTACATATTGCACTAACATAAGCATATGAGCATGTTTGTGTGCATTTTTGTCAGCGCTTACTTGATTCTGTATGGCTAACCATATACAACCCTTTTCATATTCACTTTTCCAATTAGAGGTTCGTGTGCTCATGTGAATGTGTACCTAAAATCATATTACCTCCCTCTACCTCACGTTGGTATTACGAAAGAAGATGCTATTGAGATTATCTCTCTCTCTCTCTCTCTCTCTCTCTCTCTCTCTCTCTCTCTCTCTCTCTCTCTCTCTCTCTCTCTCTCTCTCTCTCTCTCTGATATATATGTATATATGTAATATATATATATATATATATATATATATATATATATATATATATATATTTAATATATATATATATGTATATATATACATACATATATATATATATATATATATATATATATATATATATATATATATATATATATATATATATAATGTATGGGTGTTCGATTACAGTTAGAAGTAATAAATGCATACATACAAAGTAAACTACGTGAGGTAAGACGGAAAGAGAAACAAGTTGCATGAAGGGTTTATGGCAGGATTTTCATTAGGAAAATAAGATATTTGATAGAAAGAATACTAAAGGAAATACAGTGTAGATTTAGGTACGAGGAAGATGGTGTGCAGATTAAGTGTTTGTCATAAACTAGCACTGTGAAAATTTCTGAGTAAAGAAAAAAGCTATACTTGACATTCAAGGATCTCAACAAAACTGAAATAGGAAGTGTGGAAGCTATCAAGGATATGTTGTAATGATATGTTACCGGTAATTAGATATTTTTACAATGGAAGTAAAATGTATGATTGGGAAAATTGGTGCAAAAGTGCTCCCGAGACAAGGATTCTTATGATTCCATGGCAGTTTAATAATTCTTTTTAAATGAATTATGCCGTAAGTCAAGAAGACATCTTTTGTAGGTGTCAAACTGGGGCATAAGATGCTGGGTTGAAAATTACGTGTAGAATGACTATTTGTAAATGATATTGCTGATTGAAAACAGTAAAAATAAATTGCAGCAACGAGTGAAAGTGATTGCAATAAGAAAACCTCATTTGATTTTGAAGAAAAGTACTGTTTTGAAGGCAAATGTTTAAGAAAAAGATGGAACAATGAATATTATATGAAAAGATGAAGGCAGTTTATTTACTTATACAACTGGGAGTAAATGTCAATGATGATGAGAGGATAGGAAAATAATAAAAGCACAAATTAAACGCAGCAATGTGGTAATATGTAGGACAGAACAAAAATTGAAGAGGATAGGATTGTAAAATTTAGGCCTCAAGGCAAGCACTGGGGCATCAAAGGCCATTCAGCGCTATAATACACAAATTAATCAATAATGCCCGTACACACACCATTTGGTATCATTTCAACCTATAAAAACAATCACGCCACTTCCGCACAATAACATCTAAAGGTGAAATAAGATGGGATGAAAAAGATTAAATAAATAAATTAATTAAATCAATTAAAGCTTGTGATATATAGAGGTAGTAGGTTGGCAAGGGAACCAGCCACCCGTTGAGATACTACCACTAGAGTGTTATGGGGTCCTTTGACTAGCCAGAAAGTACTACATTGCATACTTCTCTCTGGTTACGGTTCATTTTCCCTTTGCCTACACATACACTGAATTGTCTGGCCTATTCTTTACAGATTCTCCTCTGTCCTCATACACCTGACAACACGGTGATTATCAAACAATCCTTCTTCACCCAAGGGGTTAACTACTGTACTGTAATTGTTCACCGGCCACTTTCCTCATGGTAAGGGAAGAAGAGAGAGACTTTAGTTATGGTAAGCAGCTCTTCTAGGAGAATGACACTCCAAAATCAAACCATTATTCTCTAGTCTAGGGTAGTGTCATAGCCTCTGTACCATGGTCTTCCACTGTATTGGGTTAGAGTTCTCTTGTTTGAGGGTACACTCTGGCACACTATTCTACCTTAATTCTCTTCCCCTTGTTTTTTTTAAAGTTTATAGTTTATTGAGTAAATGTTTATTTTAATGTTTCTGTTCCAAGATATTTCATTTTTCCTTTCCTCACTAGGCTATTTTCCCTCTTGGAGCCCCAGGGCTTATGGCATCCTGTTTTTTCCAACTAGGGTTGTAGCTTAGCAAGTAATAATAATAATAATAATAATAATAATAATAATAATAATACCTTGCATAATTTTTTCAAGTTTAGGGCATTACAATTTTCCCCCAGTATATCTCTTAAAGTTTTATCTGGGGTGAATATGTCTACTTCTCAAGAATAAAAACAAGACAATCGACTAAATTATGCTTAGTATCCAGTCATTTCACAGGTATTACAAAGAGGGGCAGCAACTTATGTTTTTGGAAGTAAAGTGTGTAAGTTAACTTTTTTTTTTTTTTAAATAAAATGTTTACGTCAACCTGCCTTTTTGGAAGTAATGTATTTAAATCAACCTGCCTTTTTGGAAGTAATGTATTTAAATCTCCTGCCATTTTGGAATTAAAGTGCGCAAGTCAACTTGACTTTTTTAAATAAAGTGTGCAAGAAACCTTGCCTTTTTAATTAAAGTGTGGAAGTCAACTTGCTTTTTATGAAGCAAAGTTTGCAAGTCAACTTGCCTTTTTGAATTAAAGTGTGGAAGTTGACTTGCCTTTTTGAAGTAAAGAGTGCAAGTCAACTTGCCTTTTTGAAGTAAAGAGTGCAAGTCAACTAGCCTTTCTGAAGTAAAGAGTGCAAGTCAACTAGCCTTTCTGAAGTAAAGAGTGCAAGTCAACTTGTCTTTTTGAAGTGTGCAAGTCAATTTGCCTTTTGAAGTGTGCAAGTCAACTCGCCTTTCTTAATTAAAGTGTGAAAGTCAACTTGCCTTTTTTAAATAAAAAGGGCAAGTCAACTTGCCTTTTTTAACTAAAGTGTGGATGTCAACTTGCCTTTTTGAATTACAGGAGTTACCAACTGCATGAAGGTGACAATCCCCATTGGGTTTTTCTACAGTTATCCAATGTTAGGGAAAAAGGCTAATCTTTTATATATATATATATATATATATATATATATATATATATATATATATATATATATATATATATATATATATATATATATAATATATATATATATATATATATATATATATATATATATATATATATACATATGTATATATATATATATATATGTATATATATGTGTATACATATATATATATATATATATATATATATATATATATATATATATATATATATATATACATAAACTGTGCGCATGTACCGTACCGTTTACCATCTCAAGATCACACTTCAATGTACTCTAACTGGTAATCCTTGAGAAAAAAACTCGGAAGAAAAAAAGACAAAAACTGGTACCATGTTATTCTCTTAATCTACTGTGTGTGTGTGTGTGTGTGTGTGTGTGTGTGTGTGTGTGTGTGTGTGTGTGTGTGTGTGTGTGTGTGTGTGTAAACATCCATTTCCCTATAAAAATACAGTTCAAGATAGTCGTAATTATATCAAGAGGAAAAATAAGGTGAAATTTCATTCCAAAACAGAATTCAAATCTTTCTAGTCAAGGACGTAGGTCCAACTAGTTTTGCATACTTTCTCTATTTCAACAAATTCGTATATTTTTCTAAGCTGTGAGCTTCCTGTTTACCAATAGTCAGGACCTGGAAACTGGATACCCTCAGTCTCAAGACTAGACATTAATAACCTTTTTCGTATAAACAGAAACTTCAGCAACTATTTTTGACTTGAACCCGAGTTTCACCACAAATACAAATTACATTCGACGAGGTTATAAGAGAGTATAAATGGAGTAACTTTTCCTTTCTTCTATATAAGCAAGAAAAACTCACTACTCCCTTCCATAATTACTAGCACAAAACATTCCATTAGAGCAGACCTCCAATTCACCTATCAAAATTGTTTAACGGTCTAGTCTTCCCTCCCCAAGCAAAATTAAGAATATTTCTCTCTCTGTGACCCTCTTTAGAAAATTTATCATTTATTCATTAAAAGGGAGAGATTGACCAGTCAATGAGTCAGACTTGACACTTACTGAGCTGGCCAGAATAAATTCGGGAAGGATAAAATATACTTTAATCAAACTTAAGCGATAAAAAATAAATTAGATAAAAATTTATGCTAGATAAATTTATAACCTTAAAAAAAATCTTTCTTTCAAAGATTGCATTCAGAAGAAATAGTTGGTTTCATTTGTTTTAATTTATCATTCATTATTCCACATCGTTTAATAACTGCAAATGCCTTATAGTGGTTATATGCCAAGTTTTGGTAAATTTGTTGCCGATTTAGCAACGGTATCTGCTTTTTCATTACCAACTACTCCAACATGGCACAGAATTCAGCAGATTTCTATATTATCCCTTGAGAATTAAATTTGTTAATGAGCACTTTAATTTGTAATACCAACTGGTTCTTACGTGTGTAACATTGAGGGCTTATATGGTACTTCTTGTAAAGGAATAAATAACAACATCAAGATTCACCCTATCTTCTATTCTTTTAACAATGACAACTGCTAATCATTGATAGTTCAGATTTAAATACTGTGACTTCAATGGGTAATGAGAGCTGACTTGTTTTGTCTGAGGATACTGCAACACAGCCAGCGCCCTTCGAAGAACTGTGACCATCAGTATTATATAGCATAGTGAGGTCCTTTCCTTTGAATATGTTCCAATACATGTTCTTAGATCCAGTCCCTAATGTTTCAATAGAAAGAACCGAATTAGAAGCTAGTGTGTAATTTGCTATTGAAAGAATAGTGTCGTTATTAAGCTGTAGGTATAATGGAATAGTGTCATTTTTTTCAATAGTGTCTGAATTTTGCCTAAAACTAAACGGGTTTTAAGACCATTAACATTCCATTCAATTATGTATGGATTGAACAGAAGGCAATGAAGATGTATTTCCACTGGGAGGAGCGTTATTTCTGCCTATTTTGCTGGGATTGTGATTTTGTTTAACTGCACCAGCATTATTGTTTCATAAGGTTCTAGCTCTTTAATCTTTATTATGATTTACTTCCTGATTATGATTTGGATTATGGCTATCTTTTTTTCTATATTTTTCCAGGTACAGAATGCCTGTCGCACGCTTCTTTGTCATATGAAAAACACACAACCAGCATTGTGTCTTTCTAATTTACCACATTGGTTTATATTTTCTTCATGGTAAAGTTTTCAACCATATTAATTTCATGTATATCTATTTCTGATGTCCCTAAATTCGGAAATGCAGCAATCATTACAACCGCAAGAAATTTTGAGGGGTTTTATTCGCTGCTGATGTTTTATGTTAAATCAGTGATTTACCAGTTATGCCAATAAATGGGGTTGGATTTATTTTTCAAGGGGCACACTCGAGCGTCATATGGATTCTTATAGACCTCGATCTTTACCACATGTTTGGTAGATTGTTTAGTTAAGCTCAGATTCAGAGGCTAGGAGTTAGGCTAACGTCCCTGTTTCCGCAGCAACTGAATTTGGCACATTAATAAATGGACCTTCTTGTACGTTGACTCCAGAGAAAACCTCTTTGGGTTTGGTAAAACATTACTCATGATTTGCTTTCTATTTATTTTGGATAAGTTGTAATTTACAGTACACGTTTTTTCTTCACAAATTTTGATTTTAAGGATTCAAGATCAATCATCTCAACTTCAAAAAGAGCTTCCGTATCTTTGGTGGTGTCGTTAGTGGAATGTAGGTCATACCTGTTCTGTACAGGAATCTAGTTTTCTTGTTTAATTGATAATTTTCAATGGTACTGTACTGCTATTTGTACTTTCAATTATCCTGTTAAAATTCATTAGATGATGTTTAGTACAATTTCACATTGGCAGACATCGTATTTATACCTGGATTATACAGAAGGTTGGATTTTGAGGGACTTGATGATGAAGATGAGGAGTTATTCGTATTTTGAAATTTAACACCCGACAGAGAACGAGTAGTTAATGGACTATTTGTCAAATCTGGGGGATTGGGTGCAACACTAGCTTAAGTTGAATTATTACCTAAAATTCCTTTTCTAGCTGGACCAAAGGCGGTATGTTCACCATTGGCCGTTTCAATTATGGCTTGTTCCAGTTTGTATTGAAGACAGAGTTTTGAGTTTAGAGAGTGAATTCCTTTACTCATCATCTTTATCATCATCTCCTCCTACACCTATTGACGCAAAGGCCCATAAGTTACCTTACTATGGTAACAAAATTTATCTGCTGAACAATCTGTGGAGGCATCATAAAACTTTGAGCAAATGAAACATCTTTTTCCGTGAGTACATTTGACATTTACTAAGCCAAACTCTTAACACCTGTAACATTGCAAATATGTACTATTCTGCGAACTTATATAAACCTCAACAATAAAATATTCCTCTAGCATGATGAAAAGTTTAGTTTGGAGAACAACCCCCCCCCCAAAAAAAAAATAAAAAAAATAAGAAATAATAATAATATCCGAAGGGGAAAATGTAGTTAGTAAACATCACTACTTGTGTTTCATTGCCAGCCTTAACTAGCAAATCAAGTCCATATCTTTATAAATTGAATTGAGGAATAGTTTCAATATTTTTTTCCAGACACACACAGCCCTTGATAATACAGTTATCTCCTCCCTTGTAAGAAGAAAAATGCCTGGCAGCAACTTCTTTTACTTTCCCTTAGAGATCAGTGTCCTTGGGTAGAAAGTTAAATTCAGTCACTGATATTTTGGCTATCATACAGCTTCACATGGTTAGACAAACCAGGGACTTCATCTATTTAAAATGCAATTTTAACCTTCGAAGGGCAGCAAAATTATCTGTTTTCAAAAGTCTGTTTACCACATAAAAGTTTAATCTTTATCCTTTTGATTTTCCCGAGAGGAATAAAACAATTATACAACATTCCACTATTCATATGATGGGAAACTCCTATGCAATATACTTTGATTTTCTCCTTTTTACCCACAATTTGTTTAGTCCCCATGAGGTCCTGAGCAAGATGGGACTAAAGATCCAGGGTGTTAACATGAGAGGAATTAATATTGGAAGATAGGTCCTTCTTAGTGCTCATGTCATCAACAGAATTTTTCTTATTCGAATTAGCAGAGGTCGTCAACAGTGTATGGGACTCGCCATGGGATAAGGAGTAGGGGAAACGTAATCAATGTTATTCATTCTTTATGAAGAGTAGGAAATAATAATAAAACTTAACAAAACAAATAGGAAAAAAATAAGTTTATGAAAAAGAAAATTCTAAGTCTGGTATCCTAAAAGGGGAACCCCATTAGTCTTTCATGGAATTAATTTCTCCACGAATGACACCTGTGAGAGCTGACTCCCAAATATCTACTTCCTACCCTACCACAATGGGGTGGTCCCACCATGATTAGAGTAACTCAAGTGTAAGCCGAACTCCCTTGATGGGACTAACAGCATTTCAAGAATGCAATCATCCCCATTTCAATCATAGTTGTAAACAAACCGGGCAGAATGCCAAGATTCCTATCTCAAAAAACCAACACACCCCTGAAGTCCAATGGCTAATTTTCTTTAAATGAGATAATTTTGGATGCAGATATGGAAACACCGATGATTCTTTGGTCCAAACATTAATAGGTAGTTGGCAAGACCATCACAGCTCTTTAACTTTGTTAAAGAAAAAAAAACTACAGTCCCAGCAATGGTATCCCTTCCCAAAAATCTAGACAGTGAAAAGAGGAGTATCGGTTGGACAGCAAGGTGGGTGACAGTTAACAAAAAATGAATGGTGTTGAGGTAATAGAATATAAAAAAAGTATGAGAGAAATTTTCATTAAAACTAAGGAAAAAAATTATTCTCCTGTTAGAGAACCCTGTGCTGCACGTTTATCACACACATTTGTACATTAATGGTATTTATGTTTTTTGTATGTTGTTTTTATTCTCTCCCCTCGCACTGATAACATGCTATTGCCTGTATGTGCTTGTATCGATCTGTTTTTTTGTTACCTTTCACTGAAACTGTTGTTATAAAAGCTCGGTGTCTGTTGAAATAAAGTTAGTTGCATTTACGCTGTCTCTCGGTTATCACCTAACTGCCCGGCCACACACTGGCGATCAGCGGAGTGAGTAGTTCTCTCCCGCCCCCTTCACTGCTGTCTTACTGTTTGATGATGCCGTCTTCCAACACTGACTCAACTATCAACGCCATGTCACTGAAACTACCGTCCTTCACAAGCAGAGAAGCTTTCGCCTGGTCCCAAAGTGCTCAAGTCCAGTTTTGCATCAAGAGCGTGACTCAGTCAAGCAACAAAGCAGATTACGTTCTCACGATCATCCCTGAGGACTTTTCCAGGAATATCCGATGGGCGGTGCGAGCAAGGAGACATACCAATAACGTACGATGCCCTCAAATCATACCTCATGGAGCAATACTCGCCATCACCGGCCGCTCACATGGCCAAACTTTTACTGCTCTCTCATGGGACCAAAAAGCATCGCTCGCCCTCAGGGAAATGACGGGTATCACTCTCCTGCAACCAGCCGCAGACGGCTCTCCTCGTGAGGTAAATCTACTTAATGCCCTTAGGGTACGGTGCCTACCCGAACCTGTACGTGCTGCTATCCAGAAGTCGATATTTTGCCCATGAAGGACATGATGACCAAAGTTGACGCCCTTACGGAGAGCACTTCACCACCTTCCGGACCTTCATCAACGCCTCCACTCCTCACTACGTGGACAACTATTCAACATCAACCAAAGCTGATGTGAATGCGGTAGGACACAGACGTCCACCCCATGACGTGCTGGAGCGGCGACAAAGCCGTCCACTACCACTACCCATATACACCAGCCATAGCTTACGCCCCAACCAACGACCTCTCCAGCCTCTTACTGATGCCTATTGGCTACAATTATGCTACTACCCCTCCAAATTCGGGCCTGCTGCGAAGAAATGTACGAATGGTTGTCAGTGGCCAAAAAACGTGTTAGTAGGCCATCGCTTGCGGCGGTGGGCTCCCCTGCCTCTAATCTTTTCTTTTTACAAGATGCAGGCACAAGCGTGAGATTTTTGGTAGACACAGGTGCTTGCCGTTCTTTTCTGCCAAAGCCACTCTCCAGGTGACAACGTGGTCTGTCTAAGTCTGCTGACATCCACCTGGTAGCTACCAACGGATCTGTGATGCCCACCCACAATTGGGAAATCCTCTCAATATCATTTGGAATCACTAAATATATTTGGAAGTTTCTCGTTGATGACATAACATTGCCAATCCTTGGTGTGGATTTTCTCTCACACTTCCACCTCTTGGTTGATGTAGCTCACCGACAGTTAACCAACGCAGATTCGTACTCCTCGACGCCTCTCCAAACCATCCTTTCCAAACTCGCTCTCCACATCAGCGTACCCCTGGATGCCTACACCAACCTCCTCACATCTTACCCAGAAGTTTTCCATCCAGAACTTCATCAAACGCCCATGATTCCTGCGAAACATGGTATCTATCACCATATCAAGACGACGGGGCCCCCAGTGTTCGCCAGATTTACAGGTCTGGCACCAGATTGTTTGGCAGCCGCTAAACGAATGTTCGCCTAAATTGAAGAAATGGGCCTTTGCCAAAAGGCCTCATGCCCATGGTCGTCACCCTTACACATCGTCCTGAAGAAAGATGGCTCTCTGCGTCCATGTGGAGATTAAAGGCCCCTGAAAATGCAAACAGAACCAGATCACTACCATCTCCCAAACATCGCTGATGTGACCTCCTACTTGCACAAAGTGGAGGTTTTTTCTATGCCTGACCTCCTGAAGGGGTAGTATCAAGTGCGGCAGTGCCCATGAACCCAGAAGACATCCCCAAGAATGCCATCACCTCCCCCTTTGGTACATACACCAATTACTCATGTTTTGGCCTTCGTAATGCTGGGGCCCCTTTTAACATCTAATGAAAGGCATCTTAGGGGACCTCCCTTTCTGTGTATGTTATGAGGACGATATACTTTTGTTCTCTTCCTCCAAAGAGGAACTCCTCTGTCATCTACACATCGTGCTCGACTGCATACAACAGAATGGCCTTGTAGTTTGGTATGACAACTGTACCTTTTACGCCAAGAAGTATTTCTTAGGGCACCGCATCATTCCTGAAGGAGTCCACCCTTTTGCTGAGAAGGTACCAGCTGTTTAGAAGTTCCTCACACCCTCAACCGTCAAAGAACGTCAAGAATTCTTGGGGT